>NC_081426.1:47041465-47194759 GCF_949786415.1 Peromyscus eremicus | reverse complement strand
GATCTGAATATTTCCTCAAAATGTATTGCTGAAATCCTCACCCACAAGGCAGGGTAGGAGTAGGGGCTAAGGGAGGTGATGAAGTGTGTGTGTATGGGGGGGGGGGGTACTGAGAATTCATTAAGTCCTGAGGATAGAGCTCTCACGGATGGAATGGAATTAGTACCCTCACAAGAGGGGGCCTAGAGCCTTTGTACTGTGGGCATGGTCTGAACCAGATATGGAGCCCTCAGCAGACTCAATCTGCTAGCTCCTTGACCCCAGAATTTCCAGACTCAGCAACTACGACAAGTGCCTGTTGATTATAGAGAGAGCACTTTGTTTATGGAGTTTTGTTATGGTAGCCCCAGTAGACTAGGACAGTGAGGCAAACTCCAACTCAGAAAACAGATTAAAATGTCTACCATTAAGACACAAATTCAGGAACAGAGAGCTACTCAGATACAAAAAAATAATTTTCTGTGACCCTAGCAAAGTAAGTATAAAAAACTCCCCCATTCTACTCATATACATAAAGCAGTTTTTAGTACATGCTGTCTCCTAACACAACAAGAAAAGTTAATACTCAAGTTCTTGGTCAACTAACCCAAAACTTCTCCCAATGCAACTCAACCCTACTATCCATTTATTTCAGTGCCACCTCATCCTAATAAATGTTACCAATGTTCCCTTGGAAGCCATGTGAAGCATGAAAATTTTCCCTTCTTGACAAAGTTTTAAGAGCTCTTTAACTCTACTCACTCTTAGAACTGGCCCAACTAGTTATATATTTATACTAGAAATATAAAACCTTACCCTCTCTCCCCAAAATTCAATTCATCTTCATACTATCTCAAAATGTCACTGGATTGTTTTTAGGTATCATCAAGAAAGGACTTTAAAGTAAACTGAACATTTCCTGCTATTTCAACTGGAGTCTACAAAGTTTTTAGAAACTTAGTAAATGATTTTTTAAGAGCACAAATGTGAACGGATATCTCAAATTTTTTTTTTTTTTAAATTTTCCCACAGGAGAAGAAAGTCAAGCATGAGGCTGGAAAGATGGCTCAGTGGTTAAGAGGTCCTGAGTTCAATTCCCAGCAACTACATGGTGGCTGACAACCACCTGTAATGAGATCTGGTGCCCTCTTCTGGCCTGCAAGGACACATGCAGGCAGAACACCATATACATAATAAACAAATCAGAAGGAAGGAAGGAAGGAAGGAAGGAAGGAAGGAAGGAAGGAAGGAAGGAAGGAAGGAAGGAAGGAAGGAAAGAAAATCAAGTACACTGAAAACTAGAGAAAGTAACTCTATTACTAGCAAGTAAAATCTCCATCAAAGCTTCCTATGAAACTGAAAAGACGACAGTTTTGTAACTGTAAACCGTAACATGACTACATGCTGAAAGCCTTCCCCCAGAACAATGGAACCTATCTTAATTCTGTTATAAGCCACCCTCAAAGCACTAAATAGAAGTTGTCATCTGATTAAGCAGAAATGAAAATAGCACACCGACAGCAACAGAACTATAATTCCAGCACTCAGGATGCTGAGGCAAGAGGATCCCAAATTCAAAGCCCAACTGAGGCTAACAGGAAGACCTTGTCTAAAATAATATGGGGGGGGGGGTGTTGATCAAAGTAAAAAGGCTGAATAAGCAGCTAAAGAATTCATGAAAGGATGACTGGAGAGAAAGAAAGAATAAATAACCTGGGAGAGAAGAGGAGTATTTATCCTTTAGGTGAAAGAAGTGGCCTTCCTTCCCTTGGAGCACGGTTAAGCATACACAACTCCAACTGTGGGAACACATATCTACATCATATTCTGTTACAGGCATGATCATTCCAAAGTACACTGAGTTGGTATGACTGGGAAATTACCCAACACAAACATCAACTTCAGGAGGTACTTCTCAGGAACAGCAATAGGAAAGCCATCTGCTTGATGGAAATAGTATTTCAACTTCCCTGGTGAGCTCAGGGAATCAACCACAACAGCACAATCCTAACTGCTTCCAAATGTTTAATTATTCATATAAACTGGCCAGGAAATTAAAGTTAAATGTTACACAAAGGGATCTCTACCCTGTTAATATTTTCTGGCTAATTATTCTCATTGCTAGTCTACTGATGCTCTGTTAAAATTTGATAATAAATCAGAAGTAACTCACTGGGAATACTTTTCTAAAAGTATCTAAAACTATGGTTAACAAATACAATTCACAAAATTGTTCATTTTATAAGAAATTAAGAATCCTTCTGTAAACATATCCCACAATGAAACATCAAATGTTACGTCACTGCCTAAACACTTTAACTACTAGGAAAGATAAGGCAAATTTTATTTATTTAAAAAGAAAGAAAAGGGAGGAGGATTTATGGTACAGCTCAATGACAGAGTGCTTGCCTAGCATGTTCCAAGATCCTGGATTTGAGGCCAAGCACATCAAAATTTAAGTTAGATATTTAGGTAACTATCATCTCTATTTTCCTTTATAATCTGTTTTCAGAACATGTTTGGTACTGAATGGTTTACAGTATGAAATCATGGTAAGCTCTGATTTTATGTATGATCTAAGGCGTTCACAAACAGTAAACATAGTCCCATGTAGTGTAGTGTGCGTGTGTGCATGCGTGTTTTCTAGAGGAAGGGTGGATAGGTATGGCAGCACAAACTTTTGATCCCAGCACTCTGGAGGCAGAGACACAGTCAGATCTCTGTAAATTCAAGACCAGCCTGGTCTACACAGTAAGCTCCAGGCCAGCCAGGACTAAACAATGAGGCCCTGTCTCAAAAACAGATAGTTAGATAGATAATATATAAAATAAATTCTAGGATTCTTTTAATTTGGGAAAACTGTCTTATATCTTGACATAAATATATATATATATATAGGAAACGTAAGTAACAGTAACTAATTAAAAAAAATCATGGTGAAACTCCAATCTTTCAATCGTTGAGGTATAACAAGACATTTTAGCCATTACAGTGATTTTTCTTTTCAAATAGAGAAATAATTATTTCAATTCCAAATAATTCAATGTTCATAACTTTGCACAGTAGATACAGGTAGTGTCTGTCACCCATAATGTCACACATGGCAACTGAGCACCACTATTCAATGACAGAAAGAATGCCCATAAAATGTCTTACACCTACAATATGTCTGAAGAGGAAAAAAATCATTAAATAATCAAGCAAGAATGTTCCAAATTCCTTCAAAGGCAAAGAAAGAAAAGAGCAGCGTTAAGATGACCACGGCAGAAACACTCACTTGATTAGTGTCTCCCCCACCTCAAAAACCACAAGCCCAGCATTCACTGCAGCTGTGGCTAGTTTGTAAGGAGCCTTTCACTGCTCACAAAGGCTTATCACTACAGGGCTCATCAGTTTTGAAGCCACATCCATAGCTGCTGTCTTCAAAAACAACCAAAGACTTTAAAATGACATGTAGAATAAAGCAGTTTTAGATACAACTGAAATTAAAAGCACTTAAGTGTAACCATGGTAAACAGGCATAGTGACACATAAACCTGGGGCTAGCCTGAGCTACATCAAACACACACAACACACCTCTAAACAACAACAGAAAGTCATTAATAGTACCTAACGTATCAAACTATGAGACAGACCAATGAATGACTCTTTATAACAATACCTTCAATTTTGATGCTATAGAAGCACTTTCTATGTCTTTAGCATGCCGTAACCAACAGTTGGGAGCAGAATGTTTCTCATGACTATAAGCTTATGTTCTTGTACAAAATGGCCTTCCAAACTCATACTGAAATGCAAAACTAAAAAAATTAATAAAGAGAAGTTGGAGAGATGGCTCAGCGGTTAAGGGCATGTACTACTCTTGCAAAGGACCCAAATTCAGTTCCCTGCACCCATGTCAGACAGCTTAAAGCTGCTTGTAACTCCAGGTCCAGGGAAGCCAACATGCTCTTCTGAACTCCTCGGGCATCTGCACTCTTGAGTGTGTGAGTGTGTGTGTATACATATATATCCTGTCTGCACACACATATACATGATTAAAAATAAATCTAACTAAATAAAACTAACTAATAAAAATAAAATTAACACAGGAACCCACAAGTGGACATGTAGAGTCTTTAGGGCACTCAGTCCTAAAATGGATGTCTCCATCAAACCCCTTCCCTCAAGGCTCAGATACCTATGAGGAAGCAGCAGAAAGCCTGTAAAGAGCCAGAAGTGATGGATGACTTCAAAGACACATTTGAACTGATGGGCAGATGAACTCAAGGAACTGAGACAGCATGTACAACACCTGCACAGGTTCAAGCCAGAAGGGGTCCCAGCACTGGGAAGGGGACATGGGCTCCCACCCCTAACCAAGAGGCTATCTACAACTAATACCCCTCAGCAAAGGAAAAAGCAAATTTTCTCAAGAGAACGTTGGCCACACCTCAGGGCAGATCCCATGCCCAGGAGTAGCTGGCCAACATAAGAACTCAATGGTATTTTTCTGGACATTTTATTTCATTTTTTTGTTTGTTTATTTGTTTCATTTCATTTTGTTTTTTGTTTGGGCATTTTTTTTCTTATCAATGTTTTGCTTGTTTGTTTTGATTTTCATTTTTGTGGGGAGTTTGTGTTTCTTGGGTTTCTTTGTTTTATATCTGTTTTACACATAAAGTTGGATAGGTAGGGATGTAGGGAGGATCTGGGAAGGATTTACGGACAGGAAAACACAATCAAAAACTACAGTATGAAAAAATGTTGTCTGTTAGGCAAGTGCTCTGCTACTGAGCTATATCCCCAGTCCCTACTCCTCTCTCTTTCTTTCAAGATAAGGTCTTATTGTAGGCAAGGTTAGTCTAGAATTTATTGTGTATCTCAGGTTAGCTTTAAACTTTCAATCCTCCTACATCAGCCTCCTGAGTTAAGATTACAGGTCTGTGCCAACAAGACTTTCAAATTAGTAATTGTTAAAGTCAATTTCAATTAAAAGCAAGTGAAGGTGCTGAAGAGACAGCTCATTAATTAAAAGCAAGTACTGCTCTTCCAGAGAACTCATGTTGGATGGCTTATAATGGCCTGTACCTCCAGCTCCATGGAGATCTGATACCTTCGGTTCCCTGTGAACACCTGCGCTCATGTGTACAGACCCATACACAGGCACAAATACAAACATAATAAAAAAATATTTAAAGAAAAAAAGAAAATGTTGTCAATAAAAAAGTTTAAAAAAATGGAAATAGCTACATTTAAAAGGTAATTTTCATTTTATAAGTCACAAATTATATTACAGAATTTAGGAAGTAAAACTAAGAATGGAGCTCTAGTTTCTAAATAAAACAATGAGAATTTGTTAAATACACAAGACACAACATTCTTTAAATCTTTAAAAAAAAGAAGAAGAAGAAGAAGAAGAAGAAGAAGAAGAAGAAGAAGAAGAAGAAAGAAATGAAAAATAAGTAACTAAATCCCAAATGGCAAGACGGCTCAGTGGGTCAGGGTACTTGTTACCAAACCTGAGTTCAAGCCCTCTGGGAAGTTCAAGCCCACATGGAAGAATGAATCTCAATCTCTCATTCTCCCTGCCTGCCAACTGACCCAAGACACCAAATGCTGCTAAGTAAGTTAAATCAGATATAAGAACCTGCATGCTACTGAAGCCCCACTGTATGAAGAGGATTGGAAACTTGAAAGGAGTGATTCTGGAGTGGTGGGAACCAAGGAAGAGTGAGGGTGCAAAGAAAAGCAGTGTAAGTAGACACTGTAAAAACTGAGATGAAGAAAGCAGGAGAGCTGCTGAGTTCAAAGTCTTAACCTGGACAAGGTGGACAAGGCTTCTAGGGCACAAGCTCAACTGTCCTTAGAGCTCTCCAAGTGTCTGCAAACTGCAGCATGCATGGCCTCCTCTTGAAGGCCTGCTGAAGCAGGCAGTAGACACTATAGTTTCTGATACAGGAAATATGGGGTAAAATTCAAAGTTTGCATTTCTGGCAAGTTTCTAGGTGACCCTGACTTAGAAATGCTATATTCTTGATTATCCTCTTTAAAGAAGTTAGATTCTAGGGTGAAGAGACGGTCCGGTAGTTCAGAGTACAGTCTGCTCTTCTAGGGGACCCAGGTTCAACTCCCAGCACCCACATGGCAGCTCTAATTCCAAGGGATCCAACACTCTCACTGACATACATCTGGGCAAAATATCAATGCATATAAAATAAAAAAGAAGTTAGATCCTATACCCAAATAAACCAAGCACTCAATCAATAAATGACACCCCCCTCCCCAACAGTTTAAAGGGATCAATTTCTTTAAATTGTGAAAGAGCATGGGGGAAGTGAATTAAGAATGCTTAAGAATGCTTTCATAATCCTAGGGCGAAGGAGATAAAACACAATTTTATTTTATTTTATTTTATTTTAGCTTTTTCAAGACGGGTTTCTCTGTGTAGTTTTTCGTGCCTGTCCTGGATCTCAATCTGTAGACCAGGCTGGCCTCGAACTCACAAAGATCTGCCTGGCTCTGCCTCCCAAGTGCTGGGATTAAAGGTGTGCGCCACCACTGCCCGGCCAAAACACAAACTTCTGACTACATTAAAAACAAACAAAACAAACAAACAAAAAAACCTTAATTCCTGTTCAACAAAAATAAAACCAATTAAGTAAAAAGCTAAGAGAAGTAGCCAGGTAGTTAGTAGAGGCACACACCTTTAATCCCAGCACTCAGGAGGCAGAGGCAGGTGGATCTGAGTTCAAGACCAGCCTAGTCTAGAGTTCCAGGACATCGAGGGCTACACAGAGAAATCCTTTCTAGAAAAACAAGCAAACAAATAAACAAAAAAGTAAGAGAAATACTTAATATAAAGAATTGGTCTAAGAACAGTTACACTTGGAAAAATAGAAGTTCTCAGACAAATTGAGAAAAAAAAAGACTTCTACACAAAAATACATTTATAAATGCAATTCATAAATAAAATGTAAATGGATAATAAGTACAGCTGAAAAACAGAAATTCCACCTTAAAAGATCCTTGCTTTCCATTTTCACACATACACAGCTATACTGATGGCAACAATATAAAGAAATAAGATAGCTGGAAGGAACCTCTAAGCTGCCATTAAGACGATGGGAAACCACACCTCCCAGATACCCACAGCAGCACATAGAATATTGCTTAATGGCCCAAGTGGAAGAACAATGTGCTGCCTAATTAATACTGTCCAATTAATACAACAGAAGCAAGGACTAACAGAATACATAATTTGAGAAGATTACCTATGCAAGTCAATACATGCCACAGAAGTCTTTAGAAAACTACTTCAAACTGTAAACAAGGCCCATCTACAGGGCAAAGACAAGGAAAACCCTCCTTAGCTCTACAACTGTCATTCACTTTTCATGTATTACTTGGGAGAGGGGAGAGACTTAAATTTGCTTTAAGTTTAAAAGGACATATATATGTGTGTGTGTGTGTGTGTGTGTGTGTGTGTGTGTGTGTGTATATATATATATATATATATACACATACACACACACATTAAAATTTTACTTGGGTTTAACTTAGGATTATGAATTTTTTCCTTGTTATATTTTGTTAGTTTTGTAGTATTATGAATACCAGATGTGTTGAATTTATTCAACATACACACCCAAGTTTATTCAAACCTCTTTAAGAGTCAAGAAACATTCAGACATGGTGGCTCACGTCGAAATTACAGCAATGGGGAAGGATGCCAATACAAAACCACCCTAGGCAGCCCATTAGCCTCAAGTCAGCCTGAGCTACAGGATCCCGTCTCAAAATAGTAATAAAAGAGTAAGAATAATCATAAAACCTGTAACTAGACACTAGACATGTTAAAAAAATAATTTCCAAGTTGGAAAGAAACATCCCACTGACATTTAGCATATTTTCTGGGGGAATGGGACTTACATGTGTAGAGAAATGACTTTATACACTTCCCAGCGACTTGGTTTATAGTTAATACATATGTCTGATATCTTGTTAAAAACTCAAAACAAAACTTTAGGATGAAATAGCAGTCACATAATTTTACCATCTCTCACAATACAAGGCAGCACTAGATGGTCAAACCAAAATTCATGGACACAATTTTCAACAAAGCTAGCTTACCAAGTATCCCTACAACCCTCAAAATGCTAACTGGGGAAAAACTGTCCACAGCCACAGACAACAGAATGAAATAACTTGGGGTGACAGTAGGGGTGTTGGAGTAGTTTAAAAAATGACAGTTTACTGCAGGATGAGCAGACCTCAATAATAAGGCAGTTACAATAAGCAAGGAGGAAAATGCTTTTAATCTTACAAAAGTAAGAAACACCTGGAAAAGTATGAAAAGATCTGGTCATCAACAAAACAAGAACAAATGAGCATAGGAGGAAGTGACACACAAAGACAGCAGATAGCAGCAGACAATGCTTCCCAGGGAGCAGTCTCCTCCCAGGGCAATCTGGAGAGCAGCACTATTATCAGGCATGGAGCTACTAGACAGTTGACATGGACGCATGGAGTGTAGAAAACAAACTTGTTTTGCAGAGCAGACAGAGGGAGTTTTAGTAATACAGATAGATCTAACACCAAAAGTAGTAACAGACACAAAGTAATAAAGCAAAGAGGGGACAAGAAAAATTTCTGACAATATTTTTGACAACAGAGGAGTATCAAAGAAAAGATCATGTACAAGCAAAGTCTGCTGCAGTCAATCAAAGATACAAAGACATTCTGGTCAATAAAAGCAACAACACCCCCTACCCCTCATCCTCCCACCACCACCCCCAAACACACACACACACACACACACACACACACACACACGCACGCACGCACGCACGCACGCACGCACGCACGCACAATAAAAACTGGATTTTAACACCTAACAGGTAAAGAGTATAAAGAGGAGACCACAATGTCATGAGGTACCTTAAGGAAAGAGGAAAGCAGCAGCTGCTTCAGCTGAAATAGACGAAAAGAAGATGAACATAAGCAACTCCATAGGGCCAGCCTCTTTTTACAGGCCCTTTGCAGTGTGTTTGGTCCTCACAAGAACTCTGTGCTTTTTCTTCATTTCCCAAGTGGGGAAATTTTAGTCTCAAAGTCAGTCAGTCACTCTTACCCAAGGCCATCCTGTATCTATACACAATAATTACAAGACCTGAAATTGATCTGTAGGCAGAAAATGAATTATTTGGGGATTTGAGAGGCGGGGTGGATCTGAAAACACAAAGTAGAAAAAGCATTATCTAATGAAACAGCATGTCAAGAATGCCTGACAATTACCTTAAATTTTTTTAAATAAAAAATTTAAAGATAAAACTGTTACTTCACTACTTTAGTATAAATACTAATCTAATCAAATATAACTTTACATGCCATTTCTAGAAATGTTTACTTTTATAGCAGTCTAATAAAAAAGAATACTATCGCCCTTCCTTAAAGTACTCTACCACATTTACTTAAACCAGTAGCAATGTGAAAGCAGTCAAGCGGAAAGACAGATACAAAGCCAGGCAGTACAGGGTGGGGAAGTGCAACCCAAACGTAGACGCCGAGTGTGAAGTTAAACAACTCTGACCTTCAAATTTCCGCGAGACAGAGATACACCTGTACTTAAGGACTGACTTTTTGAGGGCCCTTCAACAACTCCCTGATCTTTTTAGACTTACTACTGTATTGCATTCTATGGGTATTTTGCCTGCAGGTATGTCTGTGCATCACTTGTGCCTGGTGCAAACGAAAGTTAGAAGACGGCGAGGACCCCTGGAACTGGATTTACAGATGTTTGTGAGCCACCTATGGATGCTGGAAATCAAACCTAGGTCCAAGTGCTCTTAAACCACTGAGCCAGCTCTCCAGCCCCTAACCCCATCTTTTTTAATATTGCTGGCTATCTGTTGACATTTCTAACATAAAACAGAATGTTAACATTTGCATTTATAAAAAAATTAAAGAATATACTCACAATATTAACAAGTTATTTCTTGCTATATGACTACAATAGCTCTCTTTATAAGATACATTTATGTAAGTTTTTACATTTTTGTAACATTTTCCCTATTAGAAAAATAATCAAGTACATACCAATGTGACACTAACCCTTAAGAAAAACTTCCATGGCTAGGGGTATAGCCTGTAGAATGCTTGCCTCACAGACACCATAAGGCCAGAGGTTTGAAAGAAGGAAAAGGTTCTGCTACATAAAGTAACTATGGAAAGAGTCAGGGCACAGCTACCAGATAAATCTAGGTTTAAAAATCAGCCAGGTGGTGGTGGGCGGTGGTAGTGCATGCCTTTAAGCCCAGCAGAGACAGGTGGATCTAAGTTCCAGGCTAGCCTCGTCTACAATGAATTCTTATATAATTATATAATTTACCAAGTACCTAATTTACCAACTGATAATTTCCAGGAGACAAAATTGGGAAACTCTAGGTTTAACTAAATGACATGTCACCAAACTCTGTGTGCAAAATGTATGCTGAATAAAATAGAGAAGGCTAGGTTAAAGAATGGATTGCCAATATTCATGAAATAACGTTTGCAAGGGACAGCTACCCAGGTTTGATTGTTTGTTTAAAAAAAAAATTACACCAGTGAACCAGCAATTCATTTAATCAAATAATGGCATTCACTATTTTTTTTTTTTTCCGAGACAGGTTTTTTCTGTGTAGCTTTGCGCCTTTCCTGGAACTCACTTGGTAGTCCAGGCTGGCCTCGAACTCACAGAGATCCGCCTGGCTCTGCCTCCCGAGTGCTGGGATTAAAGGCGTGCGCCACCACCGCCCGGCTGGCATTCACTATTAAGCTTAAGTGAATAAGCAAATCCTACCACCACAATCTTTGAATGTCAAAATGAATTTAATTCACTTCCTTGACATCTGCATAAGCAGAGATGACAGACACAAAAGATTTAATAACTCCATAGTTAAAGAGTATTCTTAGCATATACACCAGAGTAATGGCTGCATGCTCATCATCAGGGTGATAAGCCAGTCAGCTTCTCAGCATAAAATTTAAAGTTGTGGCATTTTTTTTTTTATTGCAAAAATCTTTGTCACCCTCTTCTCTACCATCTTCTTCCAGGGACATGGTAGAGAGACGAGGAGTGAGGCAGGAGTATCTACATCCTCAGTGAGTAAGAATGTATGCAGTAAGAATTGAGTCAGTCAGAAATAGACAATGCATTGTAAGTAATATCAAGAATAGAAGATTTCAGTTGGATATGGTAATTAGTGCCTATAAACCCTGTACTGGGGAAACTAAGTAAGGCAGGAGGGTATGTAGAAAACCAGACTGTACTACAAACAGCAGCAATTCACACCAGCCAAAGCTACGTAGTAAATTCTTGTCTCAAATATAAGAACAAGGTAGAGTGGTACAGGACTGTAATCCTAGCCAGTAGGAGGCTGAGGTAGGACTGCAATGAATTTGAGGCAGCCTGGGCTAAAAATCAATTCAAGGCCAACTTGGACTACACACTGAGACCCTGTTTCAAAAATAAAAATAAAAACAGAAATAGGACGGCAGCAAAGGAGGAAGACACAGCAATGCTGGCGGTGGCACTCCACTGGGCCTGGGGGCCAGAGAACTTGCTCGAAAGGGCTGGACACAGCAACAGATGGCCAAGTGGATAAATAAAAAGAGTGAGAGCACAAGCATATGCTTCCCCGACCCCCTCAAAAACAAAACAAAAAAAAACCACCAAACAAGGATCTCAGGCACTGAACCTCAGTCTAACCACCTGCCAACTATCTAACCTGCCTGTGCCTATTAAAATGAGTGAGGAGTTTAGAACATAAAATTAGTAAGGTCTTTTCCAGCTCTTAAGTACCCTGAATCTAATGGATTCTATATACAATGTATACAGCCCAGGATACAGCTACCATCATATGGCATATTGCTGAACACAGACTAAACCAGTAATGCAAATTCAGAACTGGGAATAAGGACGTGGGTCAAAAAAAACACCCTCATTGTCAGGACAGCCTACATTTCACCATCTGCCAACAAATCTGCTAAAAAACACACTGCCACACTCTAAAGAAATCTTACTAATGTCTTACCAATACAAAAACCCCCCTACAATAAAATAAGAATCTGAGGGATATAGTCTAACACTGTTCAGTTTCCTACTTTGTAACACTCTGGGTTTTCTATTTGATCTCTGGGATTTCTACTTGGTATTTTTCATATTTCACTTCAAACAATACAGTCCAGAAATGCAGAATAGTGAATTTAATCTAAGAGTCAGCTTCAACATGAACATATAAGTAGAAAAGCCACTCTATGCAGAACGCCAGATTTATCACTCAAACCAAGTGCCACCTAGTGGCAAGTGTTACATAATACGAAATCTTTTTCAGGCACAGCCACTCATCCAGCAAGTAGCAATCTGGGCGATGGTCTATTTTAATTATTACAGACAAATAAAATGGCTCTAGTGTTCTGGGAGTTCACAGGAAGAGTAGACAGATACAACACAAACAAATCTACAACTGTAGAGCAAGGTTAATTGTTAACAACAGAGATACGTATTTTGATATTTATTAAATAATTCAAACATTTTGATATATAGGTTCTCTTAAATGTATTCACTTCATTCAGACTCTTCATTATGTCAACAATCAGGTTTCAAACATTTAGATTTTTTTTTCTCCCTTCTTTTCCATATCCCCTTCTCATTATTTGAAAATTCCACAGTACAAAAGGGGGCATACTGAACTATTTCTTAAGCATCTACTACTTCCAAAACTGAGCAAGGTATTTTTATATCCCTTACTGTATTCAATCCTCACATCAACACCATGAAGACTTAAGTTAATTAACATGCTCATTACCTAAAGATCTATTTTAGTGACAGCACACAGATTCCAGTTCCCAATACTATGATGCATCAAAAAAAAAAAAAAGCTGTTTTGCCTTTCCATTCCTAGACCTATCCCCAAATGAACCTCTATTATGTTTCTCTTATGATTGCCACCAATTCCAATCTAATTTACAGTTTACAACAAGCCTTGGATCAACTAAAATCTGTCTGTATTCTATGCATTCCTAACTTAGCTTAACAAGTTTCTCCAAAGAACCCCAAACTACATCTCTGGCTTAATTAAAACTCCCAATTACCACCCATCTTTACTATGAACACCCCTCCAATTGAACATAATCAATGATAGCAGTGTCCCTAACCAATACTATCCATGTGTCTCTGCACTTACCACAATTTCTCTTCAACTATAATTATCTGAACACTTTCCACTAAATCATGCCCAGCACAGCATGTTGGACACTTTTAAGAGACTGTCACAGTAAAGTCCTTTACTTTGGAATGCTCAACAACTGTCTCTTTACTACACATTGTTAATGAAATATACTAAGGGAGGACAGCCTCCTTTCCCGGACGTTACTCTTCACATCTTTGAACCTCCATATTTATGCTTACTCCAATTGGTGGAAGAATTAGGAACAGAATTAACTGGTTTGGGGCATGGAAACTACTCTCACATCTAGAAACAAACTATGATTTGAACAAGTACGCCTGCAGAAAACCTTCATGAGCTTACAGAGAAGGGGGAAATACTTGTTCCAATGCAAACCAGTCTAAAGCTAGTATGTCCTAGAATCCTGAGTAAATTAAGATGTGTCCAAAGCAAAGTTGTTTATAATTCACAAGCACCTATAACACTGATTCTATACTTCATAATGCAGCCTGAACTATTATGTTCTCTAACCCGTTCACAAAGTAACGCTTTTTTTACAGGACACTTTTATGAGAAACTATCCTAACAATTCAGAATATCATCTAATTAGCAATGTAAATTAGCTCTAGTGCCAACTAAACATACTAAAGGAATATAGGAATCATGGCAGAGGGAATTTCTAGTGTATTCTAGCTCACATCCATCAGATGCAGGCAGCACTTTCAGTTCAAGTCTTTGCAACTTACATTACCTAAAAAAAAAAAAAAAAAAAAAAAAAAAAAAGGTTTCTGTCTCTTCTTTTCATATATAAGCTTAAAATAGTTTAACTATTCCCAATACTGCTAGAGACCTCACCAATCTGACTGAACAGATGCTGTGTGTACCTCTGTGCATTTCCTCAACCCAACAAATTTACACAAATATTTATACAAACTAGGTGGTAGTGGCACACAGCTTTAATCAAAGCACTCAGGAGTTCGAGGGCAGCCTGGTTTACAGACTGAGTTCCAGGACAGCCAGAGCTGTTACATAGGGAAACCCTGTCTCAAAAAACCAAAACAAAGAAACAAAAAAGTATTTATACAGATAGACAATTACCACCACTTATACTTCCTCCAGCCCCATAAATCTGTTATGTATGCCTGAAAAATACATTAGACTATCATTTCATTCACTAAAGCAGCAGCAGGCCTAATGAGGCATAAGCAGCATCATGATGTAATGCCAGACTCTAAGAGGCATCCAGAAATGCCGACAGAGCGTCTGAAAGATAGCAGCAGCTGGGCAGCCAACATTCCTTTATTATTGTGGTTGCCCAAACAGATCCATGAGCAGCAAGAAGTAAACCCTAAAGTTGGGGTGACTCAACGACAACATCCCTGGTGAAGCAGTAATTCACCAAATATGTGTGCTCAAATGTCAAATCACGTATCTCAAGGGCTGCGGTTCTATGTACTGAACACACTGCAGCTTTCCTAAAACATGACCCACAAACCACAGGATGCAATAGAAAAGTGTGTCTTGAGCCTTGTCCATGAGGTTACCAAGGAAACTGACAGTAAAGTATCTCCCTATCTTATTTACAAATCACTCACACCTTGTTATATTGGACCTTTAGAATTTCACATGTAACGTAGTCACAATGTGCCTGACAGATACATACAATGAAAGCATACCTCCTATTTTATAAAGATAGAATCTGATGAAGAAATTATCAGTAAATAATCTTGCCTAAAGATGAGTTTTCTTGTAGATCATTAATCTGATTCTGTGGCATGGATCAAAAAACAAAGCAGTACACAGTGCCCTAAGGTTTCATGTACATTTTTATGCATCTGAGAAGTAAATGAAACACTTAAAAATAATGGAACCAGCTGGACCCGGTGGTTATATAATGAGTTTGAGGCCAGCCTGAGCTAGACAAAGACTATGTGTCTTCTATGTGAATGTGTGTGTGGAGGCCAGAGGACAACTTCTGGTGTCATTCTTCCTGGAGACAGGGTCTCTCTCTGGCCTGGAACTCACCAAGGAGGCTAGGATGACCAAGTGGGGAGCCCTACTAGGATCCAAGGATCCACTGTCTCAACCTCCCCAGAGTTGGTATGCCAGCATTTGGGACTCAAATGCCTATCCTAAGCACTAAAATCTAAGCTATCTCCCAGGCCAAAAATCTTGTCTTTAAACAAATAAATAAGATATTGAGAGCTACTTGATAACCAACCACATAAAAACACAAATGTGAAATTGACACTTGTCATTCTTGGACAACTTACAGCGGCGTTTTCTATCATCTAAAAGGTATTTCCATGAGCCTCACTATGTTTTCTAATATTGTGTGGTAGCCTGAGGCTGAAAATATCAAGTCCTTTGGGTTCATTAGCAACAGTTTCCTAACAGAATCATAAGCAAGATATATAGTATCATTACATGAGAAATTTATATATACTAAATTCAGACTATATAGTCATAGTACATTCATATTTCAAAGTATGTAACTCTTCTGTTTCTGCTGACTATCAAGTACTGAGCACACTTGTGAGTATGGATATATAAATGATTAAGAGAAAATGGTAGGGGATTGGGGATTTAGCTCAGTGGTAGAGCACTTGAGTGCAAGGCCCTGGGTTTGGTCCTCAGATCCAAAAAAAAAAAAAAAAAAAAGGAGAGTGAGAAAATGGTACTGTCACCAAGTAACTAGCAGTATTTGAATATAATAATTACACTACAATTTAGTAACATACTTCCAAGAGAATTACACCAATCTTTCAATAACACACAGCAGAGGCATGGAATTTAGTCTGATCTATCTGGTTAGACTATTTTCTAACCTCAGTCTCAAAGAATAACCTCTATTTTTCAAGTTTAGGGAGTCATTAAACTGCTGGGCCTATGTAGGAACTTCAAGTTCTGAAATATGAGCTTTGAAAACTGAAGAAGACATCTATGAAATAAATAGCTATGAAGAACCTGCTATGAATCACTAGCAAAGATTTCTAAGAACTAAGTATATGCCTTGAATTCTATTAAATGCTTTCAACTATTATCTCACTTAACCTTCAAAACCCTCTGAATTAGGAATAATTATCTTGCAATTGATGGAAGAGGAAAGGATAAGCCAGCCTGGTAATATTACAGAGATTTAAGAGGAAAGAAAAGCAGAATTGGAACCTAACACAGAGGCAAATCTTAAATGTGACCTCAAAGCCCTCTAGCTTGCTGCCTCTTCTTAGTGAAGGCTGTAGGGGGAGCCATTGAAAGCTTTTTAAACTAGAGTGATTGATTTACTGTTCAGAAACACTGCTCTGGCTGTGGAGAAGCTAGAGAATCTAGAGGTAAATCTAGAAGGGGAAAGAGGCCTGTGGTAAAATAGGTGAGAAGTGATGCCAGCATGCATTGTGGCATTATGGATGAACAGATTAAAGGGTTTGTTTAGGTGGTAAACTATCAGTTCTTAGTAATTAGAAAGAAGTAAAGGCTCAGCTATGTGCACACATGTAATCCCAACTCTGGGGAGGCTTAGGCAGGAGTATCTTAAATACCAGACCAGCCTAGGCTTCGTGGTGCAACCTCCTCTCAGTGATTCAAAAGTAAAGGTTTAGTGAGAGAGGAAGCTTAAAACTTTGGGGGGGGGGGGCAGATGACACCTCACTATCAGCTGCCAAAAGGAGCAATGGGTTTCATCACTAGAATACAGAATATCTCAAGTGCAAAACAAACAAACAAAACATGACAAAAAGAAAACCTTCCCTAAAACCAAGAGTCAAGTCTAAAATTACATCCTAGTGGTCAGAAAATTCTTGAAAGCATAAGAGAAAGCATCAAAAAAATATAAGCCAGATATAAAAGTTTTCATTACTATTAACAGACCTGGCTATGAGTGCAGAGAAAACATTCTTTACTATCTTTTAAAAAGTATTACTACATGCAGAAATCAATGAAGGCATCCCATGATTTTACAATGGGTCATTACACTTCAGTCTAATAGATCTTCAATCTCTTACACAAGCTTGTTTTGTTTGACCTTCTCCCTCTAAATGTATAGGGAAGACATATCTTTTCTACAAACTATAATACATGGCTGGGCTTTCTTTCCATTTCACTGTCACTCCTGTAACTTGCCAAGAACTTAGTTCACAACCTCCTACTTGACTTCCTATAAAATATAACCTACTTCACAATCAGCTCGTTTCAATAACAGTTCCTAGATCTTAAGTACACTGTTCATCCAAGGGGGTTCTGAAAACCCCAGGGTGCATCTCTGCAGATGTGGCGAGTTATTCCATTCCCATTCTACAGAGTTAGGAAACTGGCAGAGGAAGTAGAATAACTTGGAAATAATCACAAAGCCAGATGCCAAAAATAACAACTTTTAGTCAATCCATGAGAAAATACTGCCCCTAGCTGAAATAACATGAATTTAGTATTAGGAGGAAGCAAAATGCAAAATAATGCTTTCAAGCCAAGTCTTATTTCTAAAAATGAGTAAATCTCAGAATTAAAACATGCAAGAACTTTAAAACAATCATTTCTCCTAATGCCTTATTCATCCATGATACCAAAGATTATCTAATAAATTGTATCTGGCAATAGCATCCCCCTTGGTTTTTTTTTTTTTTTAATCTTATTTAAGATAGTAGGAGAAATCTGTGCGTTTGTGGCAAAAAGTGACTTTTATATAAATTTAACTTTTTAAAAGTGAATGCCCTATAAGTATGTAATAAAACAAATCTAAAAAATACAAGCCAGCCTCATAAATTTCCTACAAATATTCAAGGATAATAAATTTAAAGTTAAGATAGTCAATACTCAAAAGTTTTCCAGCCACAATCCATCACGAATTATTTCCAAATATGTTGCTAAGTTAAGGCACTGTTTTTTATCTCATGAAAATTCTTACATGACCACTCCTCTCAGCCTTTTGACTAAGATAAAGTATAAGTCTCACATGCTTAGAAACAACACAAGTCAATTGTAAAACTCATTTATTGGTGTCTTTGTGATCATTCTTAAATCCACAAATCAGAGCAAACTACATTCCATTATTACACAGCATTTAAATGTGCTTTCGGTCAGAACCAGTGTGTGCCTGATTTTAACCTCAGGAGTTATGCACTAAGTATGAGACAAATGCAAATTCTCACAAAAAACTTCATGTATCGTTCATAAAAATATGATTTCCACTGAAAAAATTCTGCCTACTAATTCTAATCATTACGTTTTAAAAAAACCTTTCCAAAGTGCCAACATTCCTTAGACCCCATCTTCTATGTCCTCATCAACAGCCCTTTGTGGACAATTTTAAAAGAGATGAAGCTGCATATGACTCTATGGGTAATGTATCTTCTAAAAGTAGTGATCAACTAGCAGAAAAAAAATTTCCTGAACAATACATTCAGTATTAACAACCCCGGTACATTACTCTTAGCACAACAATTCAGGCCATTAGTATACAATAACCTACACCACACCCCCTAGCCATCACCCCAAGCTTTTAACATTACCATAACAATAAGAGCTGAACACAACTTACTGCTCCTGTAACATAAAGAAGTACCTTTAAGATAACCAAACTAAAAGCTATCACTGTCTTTTGACTGCCTGTAATTAATGTATTCCACAAAGATCCTAAAAGCAGTATTCATCAAACCAAAACTGCTCTATGGCACCTGATCCCAATGTCGGAACAGGAGTTGCCACACATCCATAGAAGTAAAAACGACGAACTGCAAATTCAAACAATCATAAATGGTAAACTCTAATTATTTTAAGAAGCAAACCATTAATCAAATCCCCTTTGCCAAAAACCATTTATCAAAAGTGAGATGTCTCTTCCTTATAAAGCAGTAAAACAACAATTAAACTGTGGGTCTAGATTGGGGGGAGGGGGGATACAATTCTCCACCCCAACATTCACAAGTTTTCAACATCAAAATTCACTCACCTCCTACTCACACCAAATGAATATCCATTGTGAATATTTGAAACTATTCTCCAACACTAACAAGGAAGAGGAGGAGGAGGAGGAGGAGGAGGAGGAGGAGGAGGAGGAAGAAGAAGAAGAAGAAGAAGAAGAAGAAGAAGAAGAAGAAGAAGAAGAAGAAGAAGAAAGAATACCTTTGCGCCTACTTCTAACAGTCTTACAATAAACCCTCCATCAATCCTCAGGTAACCCAGGTGCAACGCTACTGCGGATGCCCTTGGCCTGGGCTGTCAGAAGCCAGTGATGGAGGGCAATAACCATCAAGAATCTAGCTCCTTTTCCGGCGCTACTGTTACCAAGCAAAACAATCACCGGCCCAGAAAGATGGCAAAGAAAACGAGAGTCGTTTTCATCCCAGGAGAACGGTGCACGGGGAAATGGGGAGGGGGGGGGGGCGCGTGGGGGTGGTGTTGGGGTGATCCCGAGAGAAAGGGGTGCGAAGGAAAGGTGGGGCGCGGAGGAGCAAACTTAAGTACCCCCCAAGCATCTACCAGACTCCAACAACAAAAGCAAACCGTAGAGACTGTGCGCACTTGGAAGCACCAGATGGAGTCCCCGGGGCTGAGACAGTTCAACAGACACTGTAGGCAGTGGATAAATCAAGCAAGCAGTGACGCGAAAGGAAGGGATGCTCAGTGATAGAGCTACTAGATAGGGGAGACAAAGCCTCTGGGGGTGACTAAGGACCCAACAGAAAAAGGTGAGAGAGAGGCGGGGGGGGGGGGGGATACATAAGAGAAAGACAATGGAAGAAAGAGAAAGGCAAGGGATCTGGTGCCTGGGCTGTGGCAGGTCGGTCACCCGGCTACTGAGGAGAGGGCTACAACAAAGGGGCACGGGAGGAAGGACAGCGGAGGGGAGATGCAGACGGGATGCGGGGCGCGCAGCGGCTCCCACCGAGCGCCTAAGGCGGCGAAACAAAGAGCCGGGGGCAGAGTCGCGGGGGGCAGCGCGCACAGACAAAGCGCCCGGGCGCCGGGGGCAGCGGCGGAGCGGACAGGCGACGCGGGCCCGCCGGGAACAAAGCTGCGCCGTGGCCCCGGGCCAGGTCCGCCCGAGGGGGGTGGGGGGCAGCGCGCGGCGGGCACGGCGCCCACCGCCCCGCGCGCCGCCCGCACTCCGCCCGCAAGCCGCCGGCCTCCGTCACCGCCCGCCCGCCCGCCCGCCCTCACGCGCCGGAGCCCCGCTCCACCGCCGCGGCGCACGGCGAGCCCCGCGCCGCCGGCCCGCGCCGGCCCGCGCCGCCGCCCGCGCCCCCCTCCCGAGCCGAGGCGCGCCGCGCAGCCCCGGCCCGCCGCCGGCCCGCGGGCCGTCAGACGCCCGCAACTTTCCCGGTTCCCAGCACTCGCTGCTCCCCTCCAGACTTACCCTGTCACAACAGGCGCCATCTTCCACAAACTCTCGCCAAAACTCCAACCCTCGCGAGATTCCCCCCGCCGCCTTTCCCTGCTCCTCTCCCCCGCCCCTTCCCGCGGCCTCGCGGATCGCTGCCACCCGGCCCCCGCGCCGCCTTGCCCCGCTCCGCCGCCGCCGCCGCCGCCGCCGCCGGGAGCCTGCCACCTCGCGCCGCCCGCCGACTAGGGGATCCTGTTCGCTGCCTTCCCTGGAAACCTACCCCGGCGATGGAGCATGCGCAGGCCGCTCCTCCGCGGGCGAGCCCTCCGTGGAGTCCATGGGGAGCGCTCCGGTTATCCGGGTTTTGGGGCGCGCCCTCGGGGACGTACGTGGAGACTGAGGAAAACCGGAGGGGATTTACTACGGGGACAGGGACTGGAGGGGTCAGGAGGCGGGGCCCAGGGGCCGGGAGGAGGGGTCCTGGGAAAATGTGAGCGTTTCACAGGCCTAGAGGAGACACCTCCTCAAGTGGGTGTTTTCCAAGCGGCTTCCCGCTCGCTGCGGGTTCCCAGCCCTCTTCATTCATTCAGACGTCTCGCTGGACCCCTCCTTTATGCTAATCTGGGTATCAGGTGCCCGAGCGGTGGAGACCGGACCAGAGATCCGGACCCCGTGACCCGCCAGCAGCTGTCTTCATTCATTTGTCCCTGCGCTCCCCGCACACGTGGTGGGACGGGCATGAGTACAGCGTGGCCCGACCCTCTTCCAGAGCTGGGGGAAGCGTCGGGGGATCAGTAACTCTCCGCTCTCCCTAGGCCGCTTCTCCCCGGTGCAGTGTGAGGTCAGCCCGAGGTCAGCCTCGGGCAAAGGCGCCCCCGGATGCCCACCTCGCATCCACACATCGGAGCCCCGACTGGCTCTGCCCAGAGCCACCACTACGAGCCACATTGCAAAGCCCAGGGACACCCGGGAGCGAGCTTCCCGCCCGAGCTCAGGCTGCTGCCTAGCAATGCAGGGGACAGCCTCCAGGTCGCGGGAGCGGCGGCGTGTGGGGGACTGCGGAGAAGCCTCTGCTCCTGGTGGCTCCTGACCCTGTCCCCCCCACCCGCTGCATGCACCCGACAGCTCCCAGCCAGGTGCAGGCCCGAGCCCCGCCCCTCCCCTACCTGCGAGCCTCCCCGCTTCCCCCCCAACCCTCCCGGCCCTTTGCTTTCCTAGAGATTCCCAGCTCCTGCGCTGCCTCCCGCAGGGAGCCACAAAACCCGGACAACTGGACTAAAACCGCCCGAAACCCGCTCGGCGGCGACGCCGCAGGACTGGCGCGGCGCGCGCGTGAGCCACTGCGCATGTGCGCAATGCGGGCAGCCGAGTCTCACGCTACACCTCCTTCCGACCGCCTGCCACCGCTCCGCTCAGACACAACACGGGCCGTGGGAAATTTCCGAAACCTCGCGAGAACGCGCTTTCTTTTTTTTTTTTTTTCTCTCCCCCCCCCCGCTCCCCCTCCCCGCTCCCGACACACACACCCCGGGCGATTAGGGGTGCGCCCTACATCCCGCGGAGCAGGGGCCCGACAGGTGTTCGTCTCGTGCGGCTCCGGGCGCGCGTGCCCGGGCGTGGAAGAAGGCAGGGTCGGGCTGGCCCGCGAGGCGGGGCGGTGGGCGCGTGGCGGGCGGAGGCGGGCGGAGGCCGCCCTGGCACACTCACGCACGCGCCGCCGGGGAGGCTTCCTGTCGCCCTCCCGAGCCTGGTACTTTCCTGAAATGTGCCAGACGCAGTGCCCCCCGCCTCTGGGAGTTGACAGACAGCCCCAGTGTCGGCTTTGAGTCATGCATCTGAGTCACCTAGTCTGGCCTCCACTACACTTGCTTTACAACAACTTTGGGTTCCCTTAACTACTCTAGCGATGGGTGGTTTTTCTTGAGAGTGTCTTCACTACTGGCCTTGTGAGCCGGACAAGGCTCCGGGCAAGCTGAGCTTGGCGATCTCCCATGGTTGCATTGTCTTACAAGGACACGATTTGAAATATCTTTCCCCTTGTCTGTTCCTAACCTTTAAAGGAATCCCTACACATCAGTTTCTGCCTCCCCTCTCTCCCTCATATGACTTAAAATGCCGGTTTTGTTTCCTTCCTCTTTCTATGCTTTGGTAGTAAGCATCCCATTTTAGGTACTGTTTCATCAGATAGGTTAGTGGCTGCTGGTTTCCACGCCTTTCTTGGCTGCTAGTTTCCATGCACTCTTTCTTTTGGGATTATTTGCCCAAGAGGTGTCAGAATATTCTTCAGTTAGCCACTTTTCAGATTGGGTCTGTCTTGGCACTGTGTAGGACTAGTGTCTTACTGGAATCACAGACCCACAAATACAGACTTGAACTGGGGTTTTGACATTTTAAGGACAGCGAGCCCCCTATTAGCTAATGTCTTACAGTTATCCTATAGACAGAAAAATCAAGCTTTTGCATTTTGAAGGTTTGTAGGGGTGTATATATGGGTTTGCCTATTACTTTGGTCATTTACTTCACGGAAAAAAAAAAAGGATGCATGGCCTTTTAATATGCTATGTCAGAACAAGTCTCATCCAGACCAGAAGAGTGCAGCAGAAGGAAAATGCCTTTAAACATTTCCTCAGAGCTGTCATCCCAAGGGTTTTCAGACATAGTGTAGTCTGTGACACTAATGTTGGACCTATGGCCGTCGGAGACCTTGGAAAACCCTGTTAGTCATAAATCTAATCTCAACTCATCAGCTCCACCTACAATGTTTTCCTTTCTCAATAAAGGCAACTCCTTTGCTCTCCCTTAAGGAGAGGACCTTGAAATTACTTTTACTTTTTATCACTCACCCAGAATTGAATCAGCAAGAAAAATCATACTAGTTGTATCTATTAGTCTATTTTCAAATCAGTAATAGTAAGGAAAAGAAGTTAAGACTGCTCCAGCACGGAGGGTGCAGGAGCATAATGCTAACATCTGCTTGGCTGTGTCAAGTTCTCCTGAGCAGATGGTGTCACAATAGCAGAAGTATGTGCATACAGAAGAGGTCACATAGGCTGGGAGACAAAACCAAAGACTGCAGGAGCCAGGCTTGACAGCTAGAATGACTTTTGTTTTTGTTTTTTCAAGTAAGGTAACCTTTTCTTTTTTATGTGTGTGGGTGTGCACAAGTCATGGCATACATGTGGAGGTCGGAGGACAACTTGCTGAACGAATTCTCTCCTACTATGTGGGTTCCAGGGATCTTTCCTCTGGTTGCCCTAATTACCTGCCACTGGGCCCAACTTCTTAAAAGATCAACCACTGCTCAAGTTACTACTTTGGAGACCAAGACTACCCATGAACTTGGGATCACAGGGGAACTATGTGCAAACCACAGTATTGTACCTTCCAAACAGACCTACATCCTAACCTCTCCCTCCTTAGCTACTAGCCTCGTCTGACTCACGTTTCCCCACCTGGTTTACAGGTCGTCTCCTATGCGATCCTCCTTTCTTCCATTCTAGCTTCCCCATGTCTCTTCTCGGTGGACCATTCCTCATCATCCTCTAAGACTCCAGTGGTTTTTCCATTTGACTAAGAGAACCTAGCATTTGGCTCATTGCTAAATTCCTCCAGCCTCTTTGACCCTGGCCCTTCCTCTCTTCCTGCTGTCCTCCTGGAAGCTCCCAGGGCAGATGAAGCACTCTCAACTCCAATCCTGTGCCTTTCCGTGCCCTACAATGCTCTCCCCTAACACACACAGGAGGACGGAAGACTCCTTTGAAGTCTTTAGGTAAATGTCATTCCCTGGCCTGGCCTGGCCACCCTTCACTAGAGTGACTCCCATGCCTCTTTCTTCTTATGTCCTTTCTCAAGGCATCACTCTAATGCACCACTGAGGACACTTGGTGTGTTGACGCTCCTCATTATAACAACTGTTGGAAATAAGGACTTTGATCATTCGTCAAGCCTCCGTTCCTGGAACATTGCCTGGTATTTGCAGGGGGATGGAGGAGAGATAGTCTCTCACATTAGGGCAAAGTAGAGAGGATTTTAAACGATGGAGAGAAGATGGTTTGAAAGGGGGAAGGGGAGAAAACCATTTTGAATTAGACCAGTAAATGAAACTATACTCTTAAGAGTTTTCCTGCTCTCCTTGTGAGCCCCTCAGGGAAGGAAAATGCTTTTAATGGACAATAAAGAAATAGATCTTTTCATGGGTGGCTTGTGGGATTAAAAACACAGTCTCTGTGGAAATGGTTTAGGCATATTTGTCACTGAGTGTTAGTCATACAACTCTGTGTAGTTTTTGCTACAAGTATACTAACCCATTTGTTAAGCTACTTGTATATTACAGCACTTCTGATGATAAAAGAAAATACTGGGAACCTCCTGCATGTCAGTAAGAACTGTTTTTTTCAGTATGTGTATGTCTGAATGTGGACATGTGCATGAAGATGAAAGGACAACATTGTCAGTGATCACCTGTCACTTAGTTTGAGACAGGGTCTCTTTGTTGTTTTTCCCCTGCAGACTCCAAGCAAACTGACCTGTGAGAGTCCAGGGATTCTCTTGTCTCCACCTCCCACTTCCCCATAAGAACACTGGGATTATAGATGCTTGAAGTAGGAGTCTGGTTATAACATGGGTTTTGGGACTTGGAACTCAGGTCCTCATATAGCATGCTTTTTTACTCACTGAGCCTTAGCAGCTCAGTGTTTTGTTTTAAATCAAGAAAAAAAATGACAAAATGTAATAGTATATATTTGTTTATAAGTAAAAACTACTCTTCAGGTATATATAGTTTCAATAACAAACAAACAGTGATAGATACTATGCATATATTTGCCTGTACTTTCTAAAATGTTTCTGGAAACAATGTAATAGTATGTATCTACTGTAAGCAGAAACTATTTTTATGTACTTATGTGGAAGAATGCATAGTTCCAACAACAAGCAAACCATGATACATAAACGTACACTTAGTGGCTTATTTATATCTAAAATGGCTCTAGCTTTCCTCAAAGCAGGCTCTCTTGGGTCCTTAGAATTTGTACCATGGGCATATAGTCAACATATAAAACAAGGAAAATAAAAGTAAATGTAATAAATGTTCAATAAGCAAAAAAAAAAAAAATTAACCAGTTTTGGTTTTGGTTTTGTTCACTTCATCGGAATAAATTTCTAATAGAAGTTATGCATGGAATCAGCCATCTCAGTGGAATTAAAATGGAAGAACTAACTCATAATCCACTTGGCATACTACCATTGAGCTCAGGCATCATCTTCGATGTCTTACAAAAACGGCTGACACAAAGGGACTCCAGGGTCCTCCTGGCTAGCAGAGTGCACTGACAGACCGTGCTGGAGACCAAGCCTAGGCTAACAGGATTGGAGCAGGGTGGAAGATCTAACCCTTGCCTGATTAATGCAGGAAAGCCTCTGTAGAGACATGATCTTCGAGTTGCCGCTCACCTTTTGGAAGACAGTAGGAGGGGCAGAAATACACAAGCACAGCAAACAGCAAAGCTCTGTGGTGTAAAGAGACTTAGATTCAGAAGAACTCCAGTTGGAGGACCAATACATATATAGAGGGAATGCCCAGCTTCCACTCCTGGTCATAAGCAAGGATGTAGGACAACCTCGGTCCTTAAATGTAGGTTGCATCCGACACACTTATACATCCATGTTAATGTTGTATTATTCAAAACAGCAAGGAAATAGAACCAGCCTCGATGTCCATCGGTAGATGAATGGATAATGAAATTGTAGCCCATATACACAATGCAATTTATTCAGTGGTAAAGAAAAATGAAATCATTAAATATACAGGAAAATGAATGGGTCTGGAAAATAGGTTAAGTGAGGTAACCCAGACTCACAAAGACAAATATCGAATTTCTCATGTGTGGCTCCTAGCTTATATTTATACATAGGCATGTGAGTGGGTGTGAGTGTGGGCATACAATATGAAACTAGAAGGAGCCCAGGAGATGAGAAAAAAGAGAAGGTGAGGAAGCAGAGGAGGGGCAGGCAATGCGACACGTGACGTCAAATGGGAAGGTGGTTAAGAAGTGCAAGGTCATGAGGAGGGGGAAGCCAGAGTCAGGAGGAGAAGAATTAGCACAAACACATTTTGTTTGAAAACACCATCATGAAACCCAATATTGTCCATGCCAAAGTGAAAATGTTTTCATTGTAAAGGGATGGGAAGGGGCCTGGAGAGATGTCTCAGGGTTTAAGAGCACTGGATGTTCTTCCAGAGGACCTGGGTTCGGTTCCCACTACTCAACGTAGTAGCTCACAACTTTCTGTAATTCCATTTCTAGAAGATACAGTGTCCACTTCTGGCCCCTGCAGGCACAGAGCTCACAAAATGGTGCACATACATACATACATACATGCAGGCCAACTACACACATAAAGAAAAGTTTAGTGTGCATCACTGAAACTAAATGTGAGTTTAGAAGCCTGTGCCATGGAGCGGGTGTGTATAACAGACCAGAGGTGTCAAGCATGCTGATGAGTGACCTGATCCTGGCTGGAATAGTATGTATAATAAAGCATGAGGATCACTTTTCCCTAAGAGATTTTCATTCCAGGAGTGATAGCATATCATTTCTTTTTTTACCCAATAAGTAAAATATTTAAATAGAAAGGAATGAGTTGGGAAGTCCTTGAACATATGTCCAGTGGGCAATCAAAGCAGTTGGTAGCTCATTAACACATGTAACATTCAGTACTGCTTTTATTCATTCTCTCTATCTCAGTAGGGTGTCACTATGGAGTCCTGGCTGGCTGGAACTCACTGTGTAAACCAGGCTGCCTTTGAACTTCTAACAAACCTACTTTTGCCTCCCGGCAAGGCTGATATTGCTTTTAACCTGAAATCACATCAAATCAAGATTCTCACATCAATGAACCATACCCCCAACACTGAGCTATTAGCTAATAAGTCATTAGAGAATGGGTTTAACCTCCAAGGCTTGTCTCTCACCTGTAAAATGTAGGTGATAGTACCCAATTCATAGAGTTGTTCCAGGGATTTTAAGTGTCACTATACATGAACAATACCATGAGATCAAGTCACTATTAATCAGCAAGTCCATGGCTCTCATTCTTGCCAAAATCCTTCTAATGCATGTCAAAGTGTGAGCATCTCAAAAACCTGTTTTAAGATAGCCAAATATCCAGATAAGTGTTAGTTTCTTTCTTTAGCATAGCCCTCCAGAAATGAGTTAGTTAGTATTAATTTCAAAAAGGCTCACATGCCTCAAGTAATTGAGAAAAACCACTTGTAGCCAGTGGGTACCTCTGAGTACATGAAATAGGATATCCTGCCGTCAATCACATGGCATGGTGACAACATACATAAAAAAGACTTCCTGGGGGTTAGGGGTTAGCTCAGCTAGTAGAATGTTTGCCAGACAATCATGGGAATGATGGGTGACATTGCTTTCTTTGCTGTGAATGTGTTGCTCTGATTGGTTGATAAATAAAATGCTGATTGGCCAGTAGCCAGGAAGGAAGTATAGGCAGGATAAGCAGACAAGGAGAATTCTGGGAAGAGGAAGGCTGGGTCAGGAGATTCCAGCCTGCCATCCAGGGAGCAGCATGTAATGGGACGCAGGTAAAGCCACAGAACATGTGCCGATGTATAGATTAATAGTTATGGGCTAAGTTAAGATATAAAAGCTAGCTAGCAAGAAGCTTGAGCCATAGGCCATCCAGTTCGTAATTAATACCTCTGTGTGTTTATTTGGGGGATGCGAGTGGGAGAGATTTGTTCCAACTGCCAACTGGCCGGGACACAGAAAAACAGGAGGACCTGAGTTCAATACCCCAGCGCCCATGTAAAAGTTGGGCGTGCTCCCACACACATGTAATCCTAGCTGAGAGGAAGAGACAGGATGAGTGCTAGCCAGTGAATCTAAGAGAATCAGCAAGTTCCACACTCAGAAAGAGACACTGAAAATACTGGATGGAAAGCAGCTGAGGAAGACACTTAATGTCAAGTGCTGGCTTCTGTACACATATACCCTCCTTTTCATTCATCTTTATACCTCCCTTGTCTTTACAGCATCATCTCTGTTGTATTCTAATGTATGGTAATCAAATTTTCAGGAGGTTGAAAGAGTGTGGAAGATGTTATTAGACTACACAATTCTATAAGGAACACAAGCTCTAACTCCAAGATTCAAAAAGAATAAGGAAGCCAGGCAGCAGTGGCCCACACCTTTAATTCCAGCAGAAGCAGGTGGATCTCAAGGCCAGCCTGGTTTATAGAGTGAGTTCCAGGACAGCCAGGGCTATACAGAGAAACCCCATCTTAAAAACAAAACAAAAACAAAAAGAAAGAAGAAGAAGAAGAAGAAGAAGAAGAAGAAGAAGAAGAAGAAGAAGAAGAAGAAGAAGGAGAATACTAGAACACTGGAAGCGAGTCACAAAATAAACTTGAGAAACAGGCTTCAGGTGAACTTGAGAAAGGAAAACAAATACCCATGCTTTCTTTCAAGTTACATCTGAGTTTGAGATTTTACCAGATTCTTTGGCCCCAGCAATGTGACCTTTCCGTGGGCCTGGTTTGTGCTTCTTTTTGCTTAGCTTGCTAAGGTGCAGCGATGCTGGGAGGCCAAGTAGGATAACGTGCTGTCTGCTCTAGCTGAGTGCAGCATGAATGAAATCAAATGTGCACTCGGTGCAAAGCATGTGTACCAATCTAGTAATCTGCCAGAGGGTTTCACAGAAAGTTAATAGGAAGAAAGTGTTTCTGTGTGTGATTGATGTATTTTATTCTGTTTATAACATAAATAATATAAATGCAGTTAACACTAAACAAAAAATAATAATAATAATAATGTGGGAATCATAAAATTCCAGTTATCCATTCATAAAGGCATATATTGAAATTCTGCCATCACGGACCTTCCCTCTTTGCCATACATCGTATACTGCACTAGTTAAGGGGTTTGCATTATGTCAGTGTTAAATATCCACAGTTTGAAGAAACAGCTGGGGCCACGGCCTTCACCACAAACCAGCTGGTCTACTGTGGACAGGTTCATTTTTTTTCCTAATCTGCAAATGGGGAACATAGGTTTTGAAATATCACAGGAACTTACCAGGTACACAGGGAGCTTCTCACCCTGGGAAATACTGCCCACCTGCCACCTCCACATTCTGCTTTCTGAACCCTTAGATGGACTGTCCCCTGCATTAGTGTCTTGTGGCAGGCATTAAGTTAGATCATTGTAAGCCATTACACAGAAACAGTTGACCTTAAGTAAGGTCGTGGCACTTAATTTTCAATTGGCACATTGGCTTTTGATAAGTCTACTGTGGAGCTAGGGCATTGGCTTGGCAGTTAAGTGCTTGGGCCTCCACATGCACATGCAAACACAAGCATGCTCGTACATCCCCAACACACAGACATAATCACATGCATATACTGAAAAGGGTTTGGAGTATTTTTGTTTTGGGTTTTTGGGGGGGGGGTTGTTTTGTTTTGTTTTGTTTTGTTTTGTTTTCGAGACAGGGTTTCTCTGTGTAGTTTTGGTGCCTATCCTAGATCTCACTCTGTAGACCAGGCTGGCCTCGAACTCAGAGATCTGCCTGCCTCTGCCTGCATGCACCACCACTGGCCGGCTTTTGCTTTGTTTTTAAATATTTTATTTAACTTTATTTTATGTGCATTGGTGTGAAGGTGTCAGGTCCCCTGGAACTGGAGTTACAGATAGTTGTGATCTGCCACAGAAAAGGGGTTCTTGAAAGGTTAACTGTGGTTATAAAGTAAATCATTATAATAGAAAACAAGCCATACATTTCTTCTCTGGACTGTGTTACCACTATTAAGCTTCTGTCCTGGACATAAGGGTGGTTTCTCTGTCAGTTTCAAGGCAAGCCTGCCAGTATACAAGTTGTATGCTTGTATATTGTGTCATAATGATGAGCATCAACCTGCAGAGAGACCTTTGTGGCGAACATCTTTGTCCAAAACAGACTGAGTCATAAACTTACTCTTGGAAACCATCTCTTCAAGCAATAACAAACAGCGAGTTTTCAAACAATTCCTGTGAAATTCTCACTGTCCAAGTCAGCCCAGTAGCCTGTCACCCCCTCAAACATCACTACCAGCATTGTGTTGTGTCCCTTCAATAGTTGCTGTTGATGTTATGACAGTTTTAGATATTAACTACTGTAAATTGTTAATATGACATCAACACGTAGGGATTTTTAAAAATTATTTCTAGGTTTTTTTGTTTTTTGAGACAGGGTTTCTCTATGTAGCTCTGGTGTCCTGGAACTTGCTCTATAGACCAGGCTGGCCTCAAACTCAGAGACCCGCCTGCCGATGCCTCCAAAGTTGCTGGGACTAAAGGCATGCACCACCACACCTGGCTTACAAATAAGGAATTTTTTTTTTTAAGGAGCTCTTGAAACTTTTGCAAAAACAAAAATCAAAAGAAGAAAAGGAAAAGTCTCTGGTAATTTCTAATTGAACTATGGATAAATCATGAGCACAGACATCCTGATACATAGTAAATATGTTTGAAAAGTTTCAGCAACATCTAATGATACAGTCATTGGAAAGTGCATTAGAAAATCAATTTAAAAGAATCATTAATGATTACATTAAGATTTATAACTGGTATGGTCCTATATAATTTTTGCTGCTTAAGTGATTATTTAAATTTTATCATGATTAGCATCCTGTAAAAGGTAAAATAAATTATACCAAAGTGGAAGGAATATTCCACCAGTGGAAAAAACATTTCTCAAGCTCATAACTACAAATTGCCTCCCTTCTAAGTACTTTGGAAAGATTTGGAAATTTATTCATGCCTTTTTTTTCTTCCAGTTTTCCAAACACGTGGCCTAAACTCTACCCTCAGAATTACTTTTGACTTCACTGAGAGTTATAAATTACCGTCTGGGAAAAGCATTTGGCTCCTAGTTTTCAATGTACTCTCAATTTCTCCAGAAATGTTCTTATGAAATGCAAATCTGGTGTTCATCAAGCAGTTATACCTACAGAGAGCATCATATTTTCCTTCACCAGCAAACCTAAGTCTTTTATTTTTAACTAGCATAGCTATATCTATATTTGCATGGTACTTTCCAAGTTCCCAAAATAAGCAATAATCATAGAATCTAGGCAAAAAGAGTAGGACGTAAAAACCGAAAGATAACTTCTAAAGAACAGGTTACATGCAGAAGTATTTCGTTTTACACAGTACAGGGTTTCCAAAAGGATGTGTGCCAAACTGCTTTCTGTTCTAAAAGATGCCAGGGCTGGCCATGTGGCTGGCTGCTGGTAGAGCACATGCCTAGTTACGGATGAGGCTCTGGGCTCAGTCCCCAACACTGCAATAAATAATGAATGCATGCTTTGACATATAATTTGTGAACTCAATAAACACCATCACATCGTCCATGTCAGAGGCCTTCTCAAGAACATCAGTCATCTGGGTCAATCCTCAGGACAGTGCCCAGAGGAAGCAACCTTTTCCATTTTCACAGATTATTCTCAGAAAATATAATTCATGCTCGTTGTACTCTTAGAAGTAGAATCTATGACTCAAAGGCAGATCTTTATTTAGGGGCTATAGATATGTAAATTATTTTATTATAAACTAACAGGAATATTTTGTGGCTATCTCTATGCAAAAGAGTCAAACTGGGGTCTGGAGAAACGGCTCAACTGTTCTTGAGGAGGATCAAGTTCAGACCCTAGCTTTCATGCTGGCTGGCTCATAACCACCTGTAACTCCAGCTCTAGGGGATCCAGAGCTCTCCTCTGGCATCTTCAGTCAGTCAGTTACACACACACACACACACACACACACACACACACACACACACAAATAAAAATGTCTTAAAAATTGGACCATATGTGAACATAAAATCCCCAACTCCCACACTCATAGAAGAAAGCATTTGGAAAATCCTCAGGAGTCTGCATTAGCAATGGTTTTATGGCTATGATGTGAAAAACATGTAAATAATAAAGCTGAGCATCCCAGAACTTAGGAGGCAGGGGAAGAGAGATCAGGAGATTAAGTCCAACCTGGGCTACATGGCACATAGCCACCTTGTGCTGTGTGAGAACCTATCTCAAAAACAAAAGCCAAGCAACAACAATGAAAAACAAAATAAAATTGGATTTTATCCAAAAGAGAACCTTTTATGCTTCAAAGGACACTCTCAGGACAGTAAAATGAGGGCTAGGTAGAAGGCTCAGAGGGTAATGTGCTTCCTATGGCAAGCCTGAGGGCCTGACTCCAGACTTGGCACCCATGTGAAAAGCCAAGACTCTGTAACTCCAGCCCAGAAGAGGGAAAAGGAGGAACAGGTTGATTCTGTAGGCTCACTGGCCAGCCAGTCTAGCTGAAAATAGCAAGCTCCAATTGAAAGCCTGTCCAAAAAATAAGGTGGAAGCTCCGCTCATGAGGTTTCATCAGCATGACTGCTTAAACAAGACATGAAGAAGGATGATGCTAACAGACATGTTAACATGGAAGGGGGAAAGCTCATGAGGCCTCGACCCTAGACAAAGAACTACAGAAAACTAAGGAATGCTGAGAGGGGGAGAAACAGTCTTCCCCAGGGAAGAGCCTTCTTCACACTGGTTATTTAATACCAAGTGGTCAGTTCCGAAATTATATGCATACAAATATATAGACTGAACAGGTTGTCTTTATGTATCTAGAAATGTGTATGTCTGTGTGTTTGTCTGTGAGTGTCTGGGTAATAACAGAAGAAGTGGCTGTGAATTTAGAGAGAGAAGAGTAAATGGGAGGTGTTGGAGGGAGGAAAGAGAAGGGGGAAATGATGTGATTATACTATAATTTCAATAAAATTATAATAAAAAATGAATTTTAAAAACCTTCAGATTTACAGTATGCCAAAATAATACCAGTGTTGCTTATTCAATGTTTACTCTAAATACTATGCCAGCACAAAATAAATGTGTCAACATTTTTAGTTACACATTAAGAAAAAAAGCTGGAGCAAGACTGAAGAAGACACGTGACATTCTCTGAGCTTCACATGCTAGTGCACCCACACATGTGCATATACGACACACAGAATAAACTCAAAAATAAATAGAAAGTGAAAACACAACGCATGGAATGAAGGAAGATATTTGCAAATCATTCATTTGCTAGGAGCCTAGCAGAGTGAGTTAGTAAAAAGTTCTTAAAACTGAAAAATAAAAAGACAAATAACTCAGACTGGTGAGATAGCCCAGCAGGTAGAGGCCACCAAGCCTGAAGAGCTGAGCTTCATTTTCAGTGCTCACCTGGTAGAAAAAGTGAACTGACTCCCTCAAGCTGTCCTCTGACCTCTCCATTTGTGCTGTGGTACACACACACACACACACACACACACACACACACACACACACACACTTTTAAAAGACAACTCATTTTAAAAATGGACAAGGAGCTCAGGGATATAGCTTAGTTGGTTGAGTATTTGCCTAGCATGCAGGAAGCCCTAGGTTTAATACCTATACAGAAGAAGGGGCGGGGAGGGGGGTGACTGGTGATAGAACCCTTGTTTAGTGTGTACAAGGCCTTGGGTTCAGTTCCTAGCACCTCAAAACTAAAGGACATGACTAGAAGTTCTTCCAAAAACTATGCAAATGACCATTAAACATTATTTTTTAAAGTGTTCACTGCCATCAGCAACACCATTAGTGAGATAGAAATCAAAACCACATCCACTTCGTACCTACTGCGAAAGCAACGAAGAAAAATGATAATGACAAGGACCAAAGACTGACAAGGACTGAAACCCCCATACCCAGCTGATGGGGATGTAAAGTGATGCAGCCATTTTGAAAACACTGGCAGTTCCTCAAAAGGCTAACCCAGACTTTCTGAATGACTCATGGAGTTCACGCTCAGGTATGTAACCAAGGAGAACTGAAAACAGAAAATATATGTCCATACAAAAGCATAGAGATTCGTGGCAGTGTTCTTGGCCATATCTACAAGTGTGAAACTGAAAATGCACACCAACTGATGAACCCATAAACAAAATGGGATAAGTCCAGAAATAGACAATTAAGCTATTAAAAAAAGTAAATTACTGATAGTTGTTAGAAACTTCTAAAACTACCCTATATTGTAAGAAGCAAATTACAAGAAGATACTGTATAGTAGGATTCTAATATCCAGAAAGAGAAGTCTGTAAAGAAAATAGATTGATAGAGGCTGGAGACTGGCTAGCTAGACCTGAGGGATGTATATACAGATGTATACATAGATGATATAGAGACAGGAGACTGGCTGGCTAGACCTGAGGGCTGTATATATAGATGTATATAGATGATGTAGAGACTGGAGACTGACTGGTTAGACTTGAGGACTGTATATATAGATGACATAGAGGCTGGAGACTGACTGTTTAGACCTGAGGGATGTATATATAGATGTTAACTGCCAAAGGGTACAGAACTTGAGGCGGAGCCAGGGAATAATGAAAATTGACCGGCACAACAAGTATACACCTGTGTGAACTTACTAAGAATCACTGAACGTGTACTTTTGTTGGTTTTGTCTTGCGAAACAGTGTTTCACGAATCCCAGGCGGGCCTGGAACTCACTATGTGCCTGAACCTGACTTGAACTCCTGATCCTCCTACCTCCATCTTCAGAGCCCTGGGGTTAGAAGCATGTGCCACCACACCCAGTTTGTGCAGTGCTGGGACTGAACTTTGGGCTTTGTGCATGCTAAGGGAAGACTCTACCAAATGAGCTATAGCCCAGTCCTGAATATGCACTTTAAATCATTCAATTATATGGCTTATACATCTTAATAAAGTTGTTAAGAGAGCGAGCAAACAAAAAAGAGGAAGGGAGAGGAGGGGGAGGGGATGGCTATACATCATTCAATTAAATGATTTCCAATGTCATCACGAGCTTTGCCTTGGTGAGACGCGTGCTGATACAAATGTCCAAGTAGGACTGAAACGAACTCCTCAGAAAACCCAGAAACTTCTCACACCCAAATCAAGATTGTTTTCCAGGCAGGTCCTTTAACGTCTCATAAGTGGCATGATCAAATTTGTGTGTGTGCATGCTCAGGCCAGTACAGGTGGAGTTGGAGGTCGACTTCAGGCGTCTCTCTCAATCATTCTCTCTGTAATTTCCTGAGACAGTCTCTCACTGAACACGGAGCTCACTGATTTGGATAGACCTGCCGGTTATGAAACCCCAGGATTCTTCCTTCTCTGCCTCCCCAGCCCTGGAATTACAGGTGTGGGCCACACACCATGGCACCTGGCTTTTGTATGTGGCTGCTTGGGTTAGAATTCAAGGCCTCAGGCTCTCATGGCAAGCACATTACCGACGGAGCCATCTCCTCAGCTTATCTTGAGAGAAAAAATTAATGGGTGGAAGTATAAATCACCCACTTAATTCTAGTAGTTTTAATCGACATGGTCTTTGTGGCTCCTTCTTTGTCCCTAAGACTTCTGCACCCCTTTTTAAGGAAGTTATGTCTCAGAGAAATTAAGGAAGGAAACTATGACCCAGAGATATTAAGTAAGGTTTCCTAAACTCTCACAAATGGTTCCAGACAGCTCCAGTTTCTACGCTGTTCTAGCCTTTCTCCATAGCTCAATGGGTGGCCTACAGATGCCTTTTCTCTTCCCCACCTTTGATGATAGCCCAGAGGACAGGGAAGGGGTGATTCAAAGGGGAATTACACAGTCTGTGCTAATGTTCCCTTGAAGACCACATCTAGGCTACTCCTGGAAGCGCTGCTTCTGGGAATCAGGGAACAAAAAAGGAATGACATCAGAAATGGGATGGGAAACGCAGCTCTGTTGTTTTTCAAATGTGGAAGGTAAGAAGGGGAAGAGGAGTCAACAGTGCATTTAAGGTTCTGCCTAGAAGTTAAATGTTCTGGATTCCAGACCTTTGTCTCCCTCTCTTGAGGCTCCAGGCCCAAAGAAGACTCTGAGAGCTCCTTTAGTACAATTTTCCAGGAAGTGTGTTTTCCAACGTTCTCCTCTTTGCTGTACCCTCCACCCGGGTACATGTCTTTAAAAGTCACCTTTGCAAACTCAGTCCTTTAATGCTTATTTTTTAAATTATTCGACTTCAGCTCATTCCACTGAGCTCCAGTCCAATAACAATATTGCTTCTAACAATGCCACGGTTACAAGGGAAAAAAACCCAAAAAACAAAACTTTATTATTTTAAATCTCAATTACATTTTAAATGGGCAATCTGTGCGCATGGAACAAAAATTTAAATGTATAGAAGAGAATCTTCATATTTGTTAGATTTAGCAAATAAAAGTACATACATCTGAATTTCAGTAACATCATGTGCTCACCTGTAGTGAGGTTTTTGTTCTTTTTTTTTTAATCTAGAACAAGACCAGCCTAGTTGAGATCAAAGACATTTTTTTTTTTTTTGATTTGGGAATAATTTGGGGCTGTAATCCAGGAAAACACAGATTCAAGCCTACTTTAAAACGTACATGAGGCTTTCCAAAGTAGTAGGGGAGCTTACACCTGTCGGTCAGGGGGCTGGTGACTGCATCACTTGCTGGGGTTTGGTCCTGGCAGAAGTTAAGCCGCCTCCAAAAACAGGTTTGAGTCCGGAGGTAGAGGTGCACACCTTTAATCCCAGCACTCGGGAGACAGAGGCAGATGGATCGCTGTGAGTTCGAGGCCAGCCTGGGCTACAGAGTGAGTTCCAGAAAAGGCTCCAAAGCTACACAGAGAAACTCTGTCTCAAAAAACCCAAAAATAAAAAAATAAAAAAGAGTTTGAATATGGTCTTAGTCTTTGAGGGTTGGGGATGGAGTTTCTTGTGCAGGTGGTCTACAGAGGCTAACACATTTCAGAGGTCAACTGGCATGCAAGGAGGGGTTGTCTATCGCCCAGCTCCAAGGTTCATGTGCAGGAAAGAGTCTCTAGCGTCTGGTTAATAATGGCTTCTTAACTTCATTTGAAGTGCCCAGAACCAACGTTATTCCATTTTAAATTATTTTTCCTTGATAGTATACATTTGTCCCATGTGTGAGATAATAATTACACTAAAATTATTTGCTGTTTGTCTCACATTATTAATTTACTTATTCGTGCATGTATTTCACAACCACGTGTTAAACCTAGGACCTCACATGTTGGTCAAGTACTTCACCACTGAGCTGCATCTCCCAGCAGCTGAAATGAAAGTTTAATACTGTTCTTTATCTGGCAACATTCCATGCACAGAAAAGGCGGATTCCCTCTGGCCATGTTCTGGCCAGGGGGGAAAAATTCTATTATCAGTTTCGAGTACCATTCCAGGAATAGTCTGTTTGTTTGTTTGTTTGGTTGGTTTGGTTTGGTTTTGGTTTTTTAAGACAGGGTTTATAGATCAGGCTGGCCTTGAACTCAGAGATTCGCCTGCCTCTGCCTCCCATGTTGGGATTAAAGGCATTCGTCACCATGCCCTGCTTCCAGGATTGTAAGCAATTTTGATTTCTAGCAATCAGTCCCAGAACAACTTTCACTTATAGCAATCAAAGAATCTGAAGGAGAAACACACACACACACACACACACACACACACACACACACACACACACACACACGAAAAATATAATGATGCTGTTTTAGCCGTGAGATTTACCCCAACAGAAGATTGTGAGGCAGGGAGGAAGGGCCAGATTTTAGTTGGCGCCTGATGGGAACTTTGTTTACAAGCCTTAACTTCTGAGATAATCTGTAAGTTAGGCTATATACTAAGCTCACTTGTCTGGTGCAAAGCAGTCAGCAGATCAGTGATCTCTTTCTGTCTGGATGTTTTAGGGTGAATTTCTTTAAAGTTTGTGGTGAAGATATCTGCCTAGGACCACAGGCCAGATAAACTCCCTTTATCTCAGAACAACTTTCTGAATTTACCATCAGGCCGTTTTACCAAATATGCACCTCATTCAAGAACCTTATGGCTTCATTCAGCTTACCTCCCTTTCATCTTATTGAACTTTCCCCTGCCATTCATTAACTCAAAAATAATATTTGCTGAATATCTACCATGAGCCAGGCAGGAACTGGGGAGACAGGGCTGAACCGGAGGTGAGGCTGTCTTTGGGGTGCTTGCATTAAGAATTCAAATATGAAGACAGAAAATCAAGAGCAGTGTATGTAAGGGGTTTTCAGTGGTGATAAAAGCCTTGAAAGAAATTAAACAGCAGTGGTAAATGCTAGGGAGAGAGGGAAACTCACTTCACACGGGCCACTGGGCTTCCTCATCACAATTTCTTTTACCTAAATAGTGAATTTGACTCAGGTAAGATGACCAAAGTGCTTTAAGTTTGAATTCCAACAGGAAGGTTGTCAAATGCACAAGCAGAAGACAATAGCCCTCAGTTTCCCGTTCACCCAGCCAACTCCAGCACTCAGTAGATACCGGACCCTTTCAGAAGTAGAGATTCAGACATTTCTACTGTTCTTTGGTGAAAGCTATGTGGGAAAAGGAAAGAAATGCCGCGTCCCTCAATACCCATCATTAGCATTTGCAATACAGACTCCTTTGAATGAGCACCCACCCCCTGCTCTGCCAGTGGGATGCTTCTGATCCCTGTTTGAAATGAGAATCCAAAATTCAACTGATTTGCCCCAGGATACCCAGGTCAGAGGCTGACAAAATCATGGCTGGAGATGTATAACGGATCTGTGCAGAGCTAGCTCCTTGACATGAGGTAAGGTCCTGGGTTCAAGCTCCAGGACTTCAGAAAGGAGAGAGGGGAGAGGGGAGAGGGAAGGACAGAGACAGAGAGACACTCAATTTGAAACCATCTTTTCCCTGAGCCCCAAACCCTTTTATGCCATTTCCGCTGCTTCCCAAACCCTGCCTTTGCATTAAATAACCTACATAAAAATGAATTGAGAGATAAGTACAGCCGGGTGGTGGTGGCACACGCCTTTAATTTAAACAGAGGCACATCTCTGTGAGTTTGAGGCCAGCCTGGGCTACAGAGCGAGTTCCAGAACATGCTCCAAAGCTACACAGAGAAAGCCTGTCTCGAAAAACCAAACCAAAAAAAAAAAAAGGAGATACAGTACAAGGAGTTAGATGTGTGAAGGAGTTTGGGCAGAATTGCCTCACCCTGGTTCAAACGCGATTGTCCTGAAGCCCCACTCCATTTTGCCTCAAAGGTCACACATTATCAGTGCTAATACTCAGAGATAATTATCATTTTCATGATGAGTACCATTCTAAAGCAGCCTTGGCTCTGTCTTCTGAGAAGCCGCTCACTGTTTCCTGCTTGTGCCTGGCGAGCTTCACAGGGCTCCTAAGAAGAACCTCTATTTTCCTTTGTCTCTCCTGGTGATATGATGCATTTTCACGATGATTAAAAACCCAAACGGCCTATGATACTATATTAGTCCACCCAGGCTTCTCAGAATCATATACGAAAATCGAAACTGAAACGTTATGGAGGTGGGAAGACCGACTCGCAGGCAGTTGATTACAGAGTAGAGGATCCTGTCAGTTCCTGTAGAGCTAGTCTGAGTGCTGATACTATTAAAACTAGGCATGAGATTTGGGGTGGATCTCTAGAGAATGCTGTTCTTCTAAACAAATCTTAAAGAACAGATGAATTCACAGACCATTAAAATTTACTGAGGGCCGAAATGAGAAATCAACCAGGTATCATCATGTTAAACTTTGCTAGGGAGGTAAGGAGGTAGGGCCGTGAAATGATTCTGACTTCTCACCTGCGCATCCCTCTCATGCTGCCGTGTGTGTGTGTGTGTGTGTGTGTGTGTGTGTGTGTGTGTGCGTGTGCTTGTGTGTAAGGATTTTAGTGCCACTTTCCTTTTCAATCCTCTTCTAGGGTAGAGATGACCTGTTCCCATAGGGCAGTGTGCACACTGAAGAGGTTCTCTGCAGCTTCCTCTTCCCACCTTTTACCTGACCTTGCTACACAGCATGGACTTCATCTTCCTAGAAATCATCTTCAGCACCCGCCCTCCTGAATCCTGCTAGATGGGCTCTCAATGACAGGACTGGTGTCCCGGCCTAGAGAGCTGGATGTTCTGTGGTCTTTTCTCCAACACCCTTCCTCCCCTGAATCGGGTCTCCACTGTTATGCTAAAGATGGGGTGTTAGCTGCAAGGCTTTGACCTTGAGCTGATAGGCATTTATTGCCCGGGAAGTTTCCTCCCATGTTTGTAGATATGAGTTGTTTAAAGAGACTATTGGGGTGTTTGGAACATGGCTCAGTGGTGGTGGCGGGGGTTTTAACTGGCATTTCAATCCCCAGCATGGCTTCCAACAAACAGAGAGGACCCTTTTATGAGCTCTTCTTTACTGACTGTCAAGGGGTTGTTTTCTTCTGGAGACACTCAACCGACATGGAATTTAGCTCTGCCCATCTACAAATCCCCTGTAGGGTTTGTGAAACAGCAAACCATAATCCCCCCATGAAAATACACCCTGGCTATTTGTGCTCATGCTTGGTCCAAATATTACAATTGTTTCTGGATTTCTGCCACATTCTTCTCTAGATGGTCATTTGGGAGAGTTTGTTTATAATGTGTGTTTTGAATGAAAATTTAAAATTCCAAGACCACAGGATGTAAGACTCAATTGTGGGTTAAACTTCATTTTGCATTTTTTCCCCCAAAGAGGCCCTGCTTACATTACAACAGTGAACAGTGAATGGAACACAGGAGAAAGGTATGTTTTTGTTTTTGTTTCAAGGATCAGCATTTGAAGGAATATGAGAAGCACATGCTACCTTTAATAACTAGGGAAAGTTGTTTCAAAACGGCCTGTAGCAGTCAGTTGTTGGTTCAGGTGAATTAAGGCATTAAGCGCGTTTATGGAAACCAGAACAAATAGTTTCTTTAGTACTCGTGTGAATGGTGATGTTAAAATCACAGACAAAACCCTGGAACTCGAAGACTATGTTTCCCTCCTCACACAAAGTCAAGTTCATTGAAATGAACAGTGGAACATAACTTTTTTAAAAGTTAAAAAAAAAATTAAAAGTCTAAAAGCTTTTATAAAGACTCTTTCTTTCTATTAAATTCTAGACTTTTCCCTTGTGGTCTTTGTTTATTTTTTAAGCTGATGCTAATTTGGGAACCCTCTGAGATTTTATGGGAAACAGTGAACTTTTAAATATAAATTAGGGTTTCTTGTGTTTAATTGCAGCTTCAGGATTGTTTTTTAACGTTACGAATGATAGAGAAGAAATTGGGAGTGTCTGGCTTTCCTGATTTTCCTACCTCGGCTCCTCAGCCTCTGACACTTGGCCCTATTGTTTACTTTCTGCTACTTCAGAAGTAGACAGCCGATAAAGCACTTGGGAATGAATGAAGGCCAGCATCTTCGGAGAACACCTCGGGCACCACCAGCGGGTGGATTTCTCCGCAAGCTGTTTCCGTTTACGGTCTCTCCATAAATCGTAACGCACGTTCGCACGCGCACGCCAGCGATTTCTATGACATAGCCTTTCTGGAATTCCATAAACACAGGATATCCAACGTGGGCTAACCACTCGTCTAGGAAAGAAAATAAGCAGATGGTTGCCCACAGAACACATCTTACATTCGGGCTGTGGAGTCCGCCAAGAGAGCGATCACAGTTGAGAGTCTCTGCCTGAATAACAACCCAATCTGGGAGGCACCAGGGCTCTTTTCAATGGCTGTTTCTTGTTAACAGAATGAGTTACAGCCTCTGAACTAAGGGGTTATTTTATTGTTGACCTTGATCATCAGAGAGGGTGTGGTAGGGATCCAACTGCAAATACCAAGTGTATCTTAGGTACAAAAGAAAATACTCTACTTGGGGGAAAAAAAAAAAACAACAGGATAAAAACATTTTTAAAAACCATTTGCTATCCGATGGAGATATTTAGCTGTTCATCTATGACAAGCCTCCTTAAAGCCTTTAGTAAAGGAATACGGCCCTTCTTTGCTAAACTATTGACTAGTTTTGAGCTTAATACAGCCCCCAAAATAAGAACATCATCCACAACTCCAGGCTTCAACAGCGGAGTTTTACGCTAAAGTCTTCTCTCAACTACTTAATGCTGTTAAAAATAAATAAATAAATAAAGGGTGGGGTGAGGGGTGGGGAGTATGGCACTGACAGACGGAGGTAGGTAGGATGTGACAGCCTTGCGTTCCTGTAACTACAGTGGGAGAGCACTATGCTAAATATTACTCACATTTTCTGTTCTAAAGGTGGAGTTACTGAAACTGTCAATTCTGGGGTTCAAACAGTTCCTGTAAACTCAGCTTTCAACACAGCCGAAGAAAAGACCTCCGTGAAGGAAGGAGCACCGTCTCCATTTGTCTTTCTGGAGTTACTGGGCTCATTAATTCAGGCGCTCTGATAATGGGTCTAAGTGGGAAGAACCCATTTTCTCAATTATCCTTGTCAGATAAGCATGGCAGCAGTGAAATGAGCTACTGGCGTTATGTAATTTTACCGTACCTCTGTTTCACACTGTGGGCAACTCTACAGCATCACAATTCGAGTGTAGACCTGCTAGGGGGTTCTGACCCTTCCACTCCACAGCATCACAACTTGATGTAGACCTGCTAGGGGGTTCTGACTCTTCCACTCCACGGCATCACAACTCGAGTGTAGACCTGCTAGGGAGTTCTGACCCTTCACTCCACGGCATCACAACTTGATGTAGACCTGCTAGGGAGTTCTGACCCTTCCACTCCACAGCATCACAACTTGATGTAGACCTGCTAGGGGGTTCTGACCCTTCCCTTCTCTTCTTCTAGTCTACTACAGTCCACCTTCCATGGCACTCTGTTTTCGCTTCTTTCTTTTAGTCTTTTGGAAACAGGATCTCACTAGTAGCCCAGATTAGCCCGAAACTCACAATTCTCCTACTTTAACTTCCTAGTTCTGGGATTTCAGGTGTGTGTCACTACCCCCAGCTAGCCAGGACATCTGGGATGATCTCTTTAAAATGCCTCATCACCAACCACTCCATGTTTGACAGACAGCCATATCTTCCCTTGTCATGCAGTTCTCTTCCAAGCTCAGAATAGCAGATTTGTGCAGAAGGGGAGCTGGTCACTACCAGCACTGCTGTGACTACAGCAAAGGGGACATTGTGGCCATCAGTGACCCTTAATTGATCTCCATTGCATGATACACTATTCTAGTGTGATTCCACTCATCGTGAGTATAATGGCACAGCCAAGGCTGAGAATAGGAAGGTTGTCATCAATGGGTGACATCATATGCATCTTTTAAGAAGGAAGACTCTGCCTTTGTCAAATGGTAGGTCGAAAGTGCTGAATATGTTGGGAATCTCACTGGCATTTTTTACTACCATGGAGAAGGCTACACTCATTTGGAAGTGCAGAGCCAAAGATCCAACATTCTACCCCTTTGCTGATGTCCATATTTGAGATGAATACAAGTCGTGATCAATTCCTCATGGTCAACAATGGTGCATTTTGCAACACCAGTTTCTTAAGCATTCCCAGCCAGTCATCCATGATAATTTTGGCATTGTGGAGGAATTCATAACCATGGTCTAAGATATCACTGCCCCTTAGAAGACTGCCGGTGGCCCCATGACAATGAAAATGACTGGAGTGTTATCCTGATAGCTGCTGGTACGGACTAGGCTGGGAGCTAGGCAGTAAACTGAGCTCAGCAGCAAACTCATCAGTATGGCTAATTATGTGTCTGCTCCAAAAGAGCCGGTTGTGGATCTGACCTGACATTCAGACAAAGCTTCCAAAGAAGGTAGTGGAGTGGCAGGAGTGGTGGCTTAGAAGTTAAGAGCACTGGCTGCTCTGCCAGGGGACCTGGGTTCGGTTCCCAGCACCCAATCACAACCATCTGTAGCTACAGTTCCAGGAAATCGGATGCCCTCTCCTGGCTTCCTTGAGCACTAGGCATGCATGTGATGCCCATACATACAGGCGAGACTCATATGCACATGAAATAAAAATAAATCCGTTTGGGGAAAACAGAAAAAAGGTAGTACAGACAGCATGGAAAGGTCTCCTAAAGGGCACCCTAGTCTAGACTGAGAACCAGTTGTGCCCTGAGAACCCGGCAGTGACATTCACTCGTCTGCTTTGGATGTTGGGACCAGCATTGCCCTTAATAAAAACTATCTCAAACACATTTCCAGGTTTGACAATGAATGTGGCTGCACCAATAGGGAATTAGAGTTTATGGTTGTCATGACCTCCAAGGAGATACACTGCCTGGGCCACCAGCCCCAGAAGAAGCTTGGAAGAGGGAGAGACGTTCTTAGCGGTGGTGATTCCTTTCTCCACCAAAGGAGCTCAACAGATAAGAATCTCCCTTCCCTTCTGTTTCTGTCCCGGAAAAAAAAAACAAAGAGGCTAGGACCCTAGGGCACATTTCCAGATGCCAGAGATAGGGTGGATCATGACAGCTGGCTAAGCAGAGACTGAGCAGCCTGGGCATCTGTGGCCGGGGAAGACAGGAGACTGACTGTTCAGACCTGACAGGTGCCTGAGGGCCCCTGCAGAAGACCTTAACAGACTTGTGAGGCCCTTCAAGGCATGGTTCCTGGCCACCTCTTCAGCCTAGGTCTCTCGTTCACTCCCCTCCTTGTACCTTATGCTCCAATCCCACCAGATATCCAGATGCATATTCAAAGGTGCAGTGTGCAGCCTCCCCATTCCTGACTGCGGATTCTGAGGGAAGAAAACCAACATCTCAAAGAGGCAGCTGCTCGTCTGCGTTCACTGCTGTATAGTCCACACACGAATGGTGATGTGGAAGATTACAGGAAGCAGTTATGCCATATGGAGTGGGATGTAGCTGGTGGGCGAGAGCTTACCTAGTATACGTGGCACCCTGGGATCAACCAACAACAATATTCACACACACACCCCAAACCAAACAGCTGTACACCATTTCTCTGTCTATCTTACTATATCAGTCTTCATATATAGAGAAAGATGGCGCACACAGTAGAATTTTATTTTTCTATAAAAGTCAGGACATGAGGGGCTCACGCCTGTAATCCCAGCACTTAGGAGGCAGAGGTAAAAGCATTATTCTTTTTTTTTTTTTTTTTGGTTTTTTGAGACAGGGTTTCTCTGTGTAGCTTTGCGCCTTTCCTGGAACTCACTTGGTAGCCCAGGCTGGCCTCGAACTCACAGAGATCTGCCTGGCTCTGCCTCCCGAGTGCTGGGATTAAAGGCGGGCGCCACCACTGCCCGGCGTAAAAGCATTATTCTAAGCTCCAGGCCAGCATGAGCTACATAGTAAGTTCCATATGAGACTGGGACACAGAGTGAGACCCTGTATCAAAAACAAACAAAACATAAACAAACAAACCCTAACAAACAATACAATCAGTAGATCCTAATATTTGAAATAACAAAGATGGCCGGGCGGTGGTGGCACACGCCTTTAATCCCAGCATTCAGGAGACAGAGGCAGGCAGTTCTCTGTGAGTTTGAGACCAGCCTGGGCTACAAAGCTAATTCCATGACAGCCAGGGCTACACAGAGAAACACTATCTCAACACAAACAAACAAAAAAAGAAATAACAAAGATGAACCTTGAAAGCATTATACTAAGTGAATGGTGGCACACACCTGTAATCCCAACACTCTGGAGATGGAGGCAGGAGAATCAGGAGTTCCGCCTATACTACATGTGACCCTATATCCAAAACAATAATAATAAATAAATGATACAGGTAGAGGAAAGCAAATACTGTCCAACCGGCATTTTCTTAGGGAATCTAAAAGGTTGGACTCAGAGAAAGAGAAGGTGAAACAGTGGTGGAAAGACTGAGGGCTTTGGAGAGATGCTACCAAAGATATACACTTTCACTTAGACAACAAACAAGAATTAATGAAAAAGGAACCATGAATTTGAAGGGGGGGGGAGGGGGTGAAGTGGGAATGGGTAGATGGGGGGTCTATATAGGAGGGTATGGAGGAATGAAAGGAATGGGGAAATGTTTTAATTAAATTACAATTTAGCCTGGTAGTGGTGGTGCATGCATTTAATCCTAGCACTTAGGAGGCAGAGGCAGGCCGATCTCTGTGAATTCAAAGCCAGCCTGGTCTACAGCATGAGTTCCAGGCCAGCCAGGAGTACATAGAGAAACCCTATCTCCAGAAAAAAAATGACAATCTCAAAAGATAAAGCAAAAACCAAAACAAACAGAAAAGAAAACGAGCAAGTTTTTGAGGCATAAGGTATAGCATGGTAACCATAGCTCAGCATACTGTGACGGGCACTTGAAATTTGCTAAGAGCGTAGAAAGAAGTTGTCTTCAGCGCCACAGAAAAAGTGACTGTGAGGTGACAGATTTCTTAACTAATTTACTATGGTATTCATTTCACAATATACATGCACAACAAACCATCGAATTGTACACATTAAAATTGTACAAATTGCCAATTTTCTCTCAACGAGGCTAGGAAAAACCAAAACCAAAAAGAAAAAACAAAAACAAACAAACAAAAAAACCTTAAAAAACAAACAAAGCAAGGCAGGCAGTTGTGGTGCGTGACTTTGATCCCTCCACTCAGGAGTCAGATGCAGGTGGATCTCCAGCCTGGTCTACAGAGTTTCAGGGTAGCCAGAGCTACACAGAGAAACCCTCTCTCAAAAAAACCAAACCAAACCAAACCAACCAAATGAAAAAAGCACAGAACTTCCAGCGATAGATGTAGGAGGAGTACCTATATGCTGGTCTACCATCTCTTTCCTCAGAATGGAGGATCGTAGCCAGTTTGTCTTGTCAGCAACTATTCAATTCATGCAATTCTTCAGAATATATTCCCCACCCCAGTTGCAGTTCTTAATTCTCTCTCGGTGCATTTTAAAAAATATGTCAAATCCAAGAACACTGCTATTGAACTGCAACTTCCAGTCCGGAAGCCGGGACAGGAGCTAAAAGTACTTCTTATGTTTAAATGACAACTTCGCCACAACATCCTTCAATGGCTTCTGTGACATTTGCAGTAGTTCTACAGGTAGTGAAAAGCCCCGTTCATAATTCTGTGTGTGTGTGTGTTGTGTGTGTGTGTTGTGTGTATGTGTGTGTGTGTGGTGTGTGTGTGTATGTGTGTGTGTATGTGTGTGTATGTATTGTGTGTGTTGTGTGTATGTGTGTGTGTGTGGTGTGTGTGTGTATGTGTGTGTGTATGTGTGTGTGTATGTGTGTGTATGTATTGTGTGTGTGTGGTGTGTATTGTGTGTGTGTGTGGTGTGTGTGTATGAGTGTGTGTGTTGTGTGTGTGTGTGTGTAGTGTGTGTGTGTGTGTGTGTGTGTGTGTGTGTGTGTTGGGAGTGGTGAGCCATAGATCAGTGCTGTTCTCAGCCTTGGTCAGAGAAGCTCCTGTGTGCAATGGGTGACAGTTTTAACGCAAAGACTCATAACTGTAGCTGGTAGTTGTCCTGTGTTCCACTGGTCAAAGTGCTGAGAATAAATGGCTATTGAGTGCTCAGCCCTAAATGGAACATCAGTATCAATGCATCCAAGGTTCAGGGAATATCGCAGAAGAAGGGGTGGAGAGAAGGTAAAGGCCCGAGGGGGAAGGCTGTGAAACTGTCTTCTGGACAAGACAGGGATTTTGCAAATATGAACTCAGGATAGCAGTTGTTACTGCACAAGACCGGGTCCATCAACGTTCTATCGTGGATGGAGGGCAGGGCTCATTAGCAGTTTAATGGTTGCTAGGAGACCAGGACTTCTTGGTGCAGTCACTGGTAAGTAGCCCTTGCTCTAGTAAATAACCCCATGCTCAACTCCTCAAGCCGCCTTGATTAAATACAGCGGGACACAAAACAGAAAGGCAGCAAATTAGGAGAGAGGTTTGTTGGGAAGCCGAGGGGCTCAGGGGAGAAGGAAATAAGAAAGGTTAATGTAGGTGTTTGATCAAAGTATATTATACACATGAGTGAAATTGTGAAAAAATAAATCATTTTTTCAAAGGTCATGTTAAACAAGTCTTTTAGCAGTACATTAACCCACAGCCCAGACAAGAATTAGAATATAATGCCTCTCTTCATTAGCTTCTTCAACTCTGATTGCTCCTGGACTCTGGATTATTCCAGAAAGATTCACATTCGTTTTTTGCTTTTTCCATATGCACTCATTATCTTCTCTGCAACACGCCTCAACCATATATTATCAACATAGAAGTAATCAGCAGAAAGCAAAGCATTATAAGCAAATACATATTTGCTCAAGACAAATAAACTGGATTCAAGGGGATGTCTTCCGTTTTGTTTTGTTTTTTAATGAAGGACTCTTTTCTTTACTATCTGCCTACATCCTTGGAAGAGGACCAACTGGCCTCAGACAGAAATAAAAGCTGCCAGTATTTATGTTTTTCATTTAGAATTCTATTCTGAACAAAGGAGATTCCAAAATAAATAGGAACATTTGTAGTCACTATAGTATCTAAATGAAAATATATTAAATCATCTGCCTTTGGGGACTATCTAGGGTGTACTTTTCAGTGAACTGAAGAGAATCTGACAGAATGTGGGTGCTTCAGAGAGGGTCTATTATTTCTGGCGCTCCATTTGAGTTCTTTTCTGGCAGAACAGGACAGCTGTTCACACCTGCCTGCCCTTCGTTTTCAGGCTGACGTTATCTATTCCAGGATCCTATAACACGTGACATGAAGCTTTGCTTTCAAGTAGTCACTAGCACAGAAACTTGCATATATTTGAAATTCCTTTTAAGGGGAAAAAGTTGGCCAAGGCGTTAGCATAATACTGCTTCTCACAGGCGGCCAAAGCAGGCTGAAGTAAAGGGGTGTATTGGTGTCTCATTCTTAAAGTTGCAAAATCGTAGCATACATACATACATATATATATATATATATATATATATATATATATATATATATATATATATATATATTAGAATTTTTGTAGTCAAGCTTATAATTTGACATTTTCCTATGACATTACACTATCTTCCTTGCTCCATGAGAGCAGATATCCAAAGCCCTCAATTAAAGGGGTGATATAGAACACTTGAATTAGTGGTTCCTGATAAAGGATGCTAAGTTAAATAAATAAGACCTAACAGGCCGGGTGGTGGTGCACGCCTTTAATTCCAGCACTCGGGAGGCAGAGGCAGGTGGATCTCTGTGAGTTCAAGGCCAGCCTGGTCTACAGAGTGAGTTCCAGGAAAGGCACAAAGCTGCACAGAGAAATCCTGTCTCAAAAAAACCGGAAAACAAACAAACAAAAACCCCTAACAGTTCCTTCAAGGTCACTCTTGGTTACTTGGGATGCTTGGGATGGTCCGGTAGGCAGATTAATCACTCATTCAGATGTATTCTCTCAAACAATTTCTCAATTTAGAAAGCAATTAGCAGACAAGGGGCCCCCAGGCTGTATTCCTTCCATGTCTTGTTCAAATTTATCCACCAAATTACAGGCAAAGCACATCCTCTGTGGTAATGTTCCAGGTTGGTATCAGAATGTCTGCTATAGGAAGCATGAGGGAAGATACCGTCTGAAAGGTCAAATGCCATTATCACTACACATATCCTTGCCATGAGCTTCCTGTTGACTCTAGATCTAGGCAAGGACCTATGAAATCTTTGTGACCTATCACTTTCTTTCTCCACCTCCACCTCCAGAAAAAAATTCATGACCAAGTGTTGCAATCCGGTCAACTCTGGTGCCCGGAAGCTCTTCCTACTTTTTACATAAAAGCTCATAAACTGTCCCAAGTGATTTTAGAATAGTGCTTCTCCACCTTCTGGCGCTGTGACCCTGTCACACAGTTCCTCACGTTGTGGTGACAACCCCCCCCCCCCCCCCATAAAATTATTTTCGTCGCTACTTTATAACTGTAATCTTGCAACTGTTATAAATCGTAATATAAATATCTGATTGCAAGATATCTGATATGCGTCATGTCCCCCCTCCCCCAGGGGTTGCAACCCACAGGTTGAGAACCTCTGTTTCAGAGGTTGAAAATAAAAATTCAAATTAAAAAACGTGTGGTGGTTCTTATCTATCAGCCAACATTTGGAAAGCAGAGCTAAGCAGATGCCACAAAGTTCCAGGCTAGTGTGGATGTGGATTAGGTTGTAAATTCCAAGTCAGCTTGGGCTACAGAGGGAGACCTCGCCTGAAGAAAACAGTTTGCTGAATATCTTGACAAAAGTCACCGGATCCCATTTCCTCTTTCTAAATGGAGATGTTAATGCCATTGATTCCCTAAGTAGGGGAAGAATGGCTGAGCAGGATTGCTCTGGAATTGTTAGTGCCCATGGTCCTTCCATCCCCTCTGTGTTGTGAGGCTGACCCAATCTGAGCAATACACAAGGACCAAAGGGGCTGGCTAGGTTCACAAACTCTTTCAGACTGTGATGTGGACGTGCAAGCTATATAAATCCTTTCCTCCCCACATCTGGCCATGGTGTTTGATCCTAGAAACACAAAGTAAACTAGGAGAAGAGGCACAAGGCTGTAATCCAGCTACTTAGGAAGCGAGGCAGGAGGATTCCAAGTTTCTGGCTGGTGGCGCAGAGTAGCGAGAACCACCTCCTACAAACTGTCCTCTGACCTCCACATGCATGGACACACACACTAAAATGTACAAAGAAAATCCACGGGTAAAAAGCCTGTCTTTAGAAAGAAGAACAAGGGGGCGGTGGTGGCCCACGCCTTTAGTCCCAGCACTCGGGAGGCAGAGGCAGGAGGATCTTTGTGAGTTCGAGGCCAGCCTGGGCTACAGAGCGAGATCCAGGAAAGGCGCAAAGCTACACAGAGAAACTCTGTCTTGAGAAACCAAAAAAAAAAAAAAAAAAAAAAAGAAATCCTGTCTGAAAACCAAAACCAAAACAAAACAGAAGAAAAAGAGAAGAATTTGCATTTTGAAAACAACCAAATATTTACTTCTATTCTAATATAAAACATATAAAGTTGATTTCATATGTCATAATTTAAAATATGTTTGGGGGAAAGGAGGGTGGTTTGAGGCAGGGTCTTTCCACATAGCTCTGACTGTCTTGGAACTCACTATGTAGACTAGGCTGGCCTTAAACTCACAGAAATCCACCTGCCTCTGCCTCCCAAAGAGTGTTGGGATCAAAGATGTGTGCTACCACACCCAGGATAATTTACATTTCTTAAATGTAAATGTCACTCCTTTCTGTCTCTTGCCTTTTTTTTAATCAGAGCAGAAAAAAAAAATCTATGTTGGCTCCATACTTAATATTAAGATGGAATTTAAGATTCAAGTGTGACCTCAGTGGTAGGATTTTGACCCAGGGAGGAAAGTTTATTCCAGAAGTAAACTCACCAGACTCAGACATGTTTCTTCTCAAGGCTTTATTTCTCTCAGTGACATGATCCTGTCCACTGCCAACTCCTCTTTAGATGATTCATAGGTAGAGATTACATTGGAGAGTGGGGGAGAGGAAGGTCAGGATGAAGATAACTATTTACATCTTGTAGAACTCTTGTTTGATGAAACCGTGTGTAAAGTTTGCATAAGAACTCATCGGTGGGGGCTGGTGAGATGACTCATCTGGTCCAAGCCTTTGCCACCAAGCCTGACTGCCTGAATTGGATCTCCAGAACACACATGGTGGAAGCAGAGACCCATCTCCAGAGAGATTAGCCTCTGACTGCCATGTGCGTGGGCCCCATTCCCCTCCCTGCTTTTGTTATTGTTGTTGCTTGTTTTTGTTTTTCAAGACAGGGTTTCTCTGTGTAGTCCTGGCTGTCCTGGAACTCCCCATGTAGACCAGGCTGGCCTTGAACTCAGAGATCTGCCTGCCTCTGCTTCCTATATCCTGGTATTAAAGATGTGCCCCACCACAGCCTGGTGTCCTTAGAACCAGAGTTCTGTTGTGGAGATTATATACTGATCCCACCCTCCAAACTTTCTGATGCCCACTGGTTGTCCTGTAAGTGAAGCTTCCAAGAGGCTTTTTAAAAACAGAAGCCAGCTGGGCCTGGTAGCACAGGCCTGTCTGTAATCCCGGCTGCAGGAGGCTTCAGCTGGAGGATCCTAAATTCAAGTCTGCACCGGACTTAAGAGTAAACGCAGGTCTAGTCCCAAGCAATTTACTGAGATTCTGCCTCAAAGGTATAGAAAATAAACACACAGACAAACAAACAAAGAAAAGAAAAAATTATAAGAGGAGGAGCTCAGGGGTTTGTAGCTCAGTGATGGGGTGCGTGCCTGATACCCACAAGCTCCTGGAGACTAACAGAAACAAAGTAGGATTTTCTCTTTGTAAAGCCCATCAGGAAAATAACCCAGAGTTGGAAAAAGACCCCAGAAAACCTTGGGCGTCCTTCAGTGGAATCATAGGTGCTATAGCGCAGACTTCCTGAGAATTGTTTGAGCCTAGGAGGGTGCATCCCTCTGGTTGTCTTGGGCAGATTGCCTTATTTTTATAATCTTCAGGGGGGAAAAAGAAGTTAAATTGTAGAAAACTACTAACAGTGCAGACATGTCCTGTCCATAGCAATTCCTATGTCTCTTGTTCTAGAAACACACATGCATTCCATCTCATTGTTTTGGGTAGACGACTTGAAACATTACCCATTTTTCTCTGCATGCTATTAGCCAACGTTTCATGTATCACTACAATTCCTTTCAGCATTGCCAATTTCACGCGTATACATCTGTTCTTCACAATGTCCCCAGAGTCGCTGGGTTGCTTGTGAATTAGTGAGCTGAATGGGTTCTTTTGTGCAAGTTCGTTTTCATATTTGTGGGACAGTTGTGATTTTTTCACTCTCTGAAATTTGTATTTAGGAGCCTGTTTTTGATAAAATATTGAAGGTGAATCTGAAGCTGTAAAGCCGATGTGATAAATATACCTAGGAATTTGTTGGAATTCCTGTTTAGAATGTTGGGGTTATGGCAGTCTTGTTTACATACAGTCTCTAGCATGCAATAGGTGCTCAGTAGATATTCTGCAAAGGAGCTCAGTTGGAAACCAAGACAGACAGACAAACAGACACACACACATTCTCTCTCTCTCTCTTTCAGCTAGGGGAAAACATGAAGACATCACATGAAAATAACTTGGAAGGTTAACACAGTGCTGACTCCAACTTTTAAAGGCGTGATGGAAGCCTTGGGGGAAAAGAATGCATTTAAAAAGACTAATGATGCCTGCATAAACCTTCCTCTGGGCTTTGGGAGTGAGGGTCAAGAGGGCATGTCTCTGAGCGGGGAAGCAAGAGCTGGTAAGGATCAACAGCACACCAACATTGACACTGGTCCTTCCTTCATTGCTGTCATCCTGATAGCATTAGTTCCCGTGGAGGAGGACCAGCCTCCCGTGTCCTTTGAGGCTGCACGTGCTCACACACCACATTTTCCGTGGCCTGGGCCTGACTTTCTTAGGAACTCATGGCTCGGCCAAGCTGGCACTTGACCTTCACAACTCCCAGGGGAAAGCCACAAAGGCCAGCTATTGGAGAGCCCTGGCCCGCAGCCCTCAGGCTTAAAGCCCAAGACTGGTCCCAGGAGAGGAGAGAGGCTCGTGTCTGGTTGGGCTAGGCAGCCTGGCAGGAATCACTAAATCATGAACTTTTCAATTCCATCAGTGGTTGGTTTTCACGAACTGCTAGCATTGCAGAGCGGGACCAGAAGAAAATGTTGTCAAGTATGGCTTCTTACAGAAAATGATGTACCAACAAAAAATAGCATACCAGCTAGGAAGATACATCATGCCCGGTTTCATAGACTGCAGAAGGACAGAGCTGTCTGACTACTTTCGTAACAAAGGAAAGGGAGTTTCTCTAAAGGCACAAACAGGGACATCAAGCCAGACTCCTCATTTGCATATTAAAGTTTTTCTTGTCATTATTATTATTATTATTATTATTATTATTATTATTATTATTATTTTACTAGAGTTTTATGTAGACCAAGCTGGTCTTAAACTTGCTATATAACCCAAGATGACCTTGAACTTGTGATTCTCCTGATTCTGCCTCCAGGATCACACATATATATCACCATGTACAGTTTATGGGGTGCTGTGGATGGAATCCAGGTACTAGTGCATGCTAGGCAAGCATTCTACTAACAGAGCTACATCCCCAGCCCCCAAGTTTTTTTTCCCCTCCCTTTAATATAGTGTGCTTGGTTGTCTTAATTGATGTTCCATTGATGTGAAGAGACACCATGATCATTCCAACTCTTACAATGGAAAGCATTTAATTAGAACTGGCTTACAGTTTCAAGGGTTTAGTCCATCATCAGAATGGCAGGAAGCATGGCAGCATGCAGGCAGACATGGTGCTGGAGAAGGAGCTGAGAGTTCTACATTTGGATCCTCAAGCAGCCAGAAAAGAGAGAGCTACTGGACCTCGCTTGGTTGTGGAATACCATTTTAAGATGTGTTACACTTGTTTAACCTGTGGAACATTTGTTTAATGATGCAAAGATATATTGCATTCTTTTATGTTGCATTTGTTTAACTCTGTGACGCTGTGTTACTTTGTCTGCCTAAAACACCCGATGGTCTAATAAAGAGCTGAACGGCCAATAGCAAGGCAGGAGAAAGGATGAGTGGGGCTGGCAGGCAGAGAGGATAAATAGGAGGAAATATCTGGGAGGAGAGGAAGAAAGAGCAAGAGAACAAGGAGAGGAGGATGCTAGGGTCCAGCCACCCAGTCACACAGCCAGCCATGGAGTAAGATTTACAGAAGTAAGAAAAAGAAAAAGCCCAGAGGCAAAAGGTAGATGGGCTAAGTTAAGAAAAGCTGGATAGAAACAAGCCAAGCTAAGGCTGGGTATTTATAAGTAAGAATCCACCTCTGTGTGATTTATTTAGAAGTTGGGTCACAGGCCCCCAAAAAGAGCAAAAACAACAAACAATACCCAAAAGCCCACCTTTAGTGATAGGTGTCCTTTAAAAAGACCACATTTGCTCCAGCAAGGTCACACCTCCTAATCTTTTCAAATAGTGCTACTCCCTGATGACCAAGTATTTAAGTCTATGAGCCTATGGGGGCCATTCTCATTCAAACAACCACATTAATAAACACCAAACAAATGTCTACTATATATATAAAGGTATGGTGAGTCACAGATGAGTATTTTTTTCTCTCATTTGAATTATTCTATTCTCCTAATCAGTGAGTCCACAGGTGGGAAATCAACAGAGTTTCCACATGTTTGTTAAAAGCAAAGCAAGTGTGATTCTGGAACCCCAGTAGGCTTCCCATAGACAGACTTTATAGATTCCTGTGGATTGTGTTGCTTCAGGGAGGTGAGTTCATCAAAAGATGTAGCATCCATACTCAAGCCCAGATAGGCCAGCCTGGGCAAGAACACAGAACTTCCAGAGCCCACGTGGCATCTCCTGCTTTCTAGAGCTTTATTTGTGTCACCTGAAGGAAAGGTGTTCTTAAGTGCAGGACTTTAGGAGTTGTTGACATTATTATTAGTGCTGGGGCCTGAACCCTAGCCTTTGTGGATGCTGAGTTAAACGTACACCTACTACTGAGCTACATGCACCCTGCAGACCCCAAAGTAAACTTTTCAAATTAACAACAGCTTTCACATTAGCGTGGCATTCTCAGCATCTCGGTGGGGCCATACAAACTGTGGTTAGAAGAGGAGATGACATCTGTCCTCTGTCAAGACACCTCCTGCCTGGGTGGTTTTCCTCCGGGCTGCTAACTCGCCTCGTCACTAACCTTGTGATGAATCCTCATCCTACTGGTTTTAATCTCTTCCTCAGAATTATGAACACTGTTCCCCTCACTACCTTGCCAGGCTGTGGGGAGGAGGAAACGGCCCTAGAATGCTCGATGCCACCTCCATGGAAAACAGAATCCCGCCTACTCTCATCCCGCCAGTGACTCCCAGAGCTGGGATTTGAACCCGGTTCTTGCACCCATTTTCCTTCCTTCTCTCTTTGTTGAGACAGGGTTTCCCTTTGTCCCAAGCTTGTCTGGACCTGACAGTCCTTCTGCCTCAGCCTCGTGAGTGCTCAGATTACAGGGGTATACTGCCAGGCCAGGCCTAGTCTTGAGCATTTCAATGGATTCTGCTCAGAATGCCAAAGCAGCGGCCATTCTCCATGTAAGTCACAGAGGCCGGCTGTGGGAAGAGGGAGGCTGTGGGCAGCCATGCCTGAGGTTGCCAGTCACCATTTCTTTGTTTGATCCTTAGTAAGTTATGTGAACTGACCTTTCTCAGTTTGGTGAAACAGCATGATGGCATCTCACTCACTGATTAATTGTAAATATTAAGTGGCAATTTGACTGCCTCCCCAGCCCCCAAGTGCCATGCTCCCTGCCTTTTGCTCCACCCCTTTAGTGCTTTAGAAGAGCCCCCTTTTGAATAAAATCAAGCAACAAAACTTCCCATATCTTTTCCCTTGATTTTGTTCCCAATTTCCTCCATTGTCCAACAAATACCTGCAGAATCCTCTTCTGCATCTTTTCTAGGAGCCAAGAATGCAGCAATGACCAAAGCTATCCACATTTCTGCTCTTGAGGCTTCTAATTAATTAATTAATTAATTAATTAATTAATTTCCGGAGCTGAGGATTGAACCCAGGGCCTTGAGCTTGCTAGACAAGCGCTCTACCATTGAGCTAAATCCCCAACCCCAAGGCTTCTATTTTAAAAGCTAAGTTTTGTATATGGGGTAGGGCAGGGGGCAGAAGGCACCAAGAAACATGTAAATGGATGCAGACAGAAAGTTAGGAGATGATAAAGACTCTAGGAAAAGAAATCAGAGGAAAGGAATAGTATACAGCCAGGAATGGTCTGTGTGTGAGTAGGAAAAGTTACATCTAAGTAAAGACTCAGGGTTGGTGGAGGAGTGGACTGAGAATAAATGTCTCCCCTCAACCACAGATGACACATCATGACCAAGAGAAGAAAAGGTGGGGTAGTCCCAGGAAAATACAAATGGAAATCTTGTGTCTGGTCCGTGCTTGGTTTTCACCGAGGTAACAACTATTGGTGGCCCAGACTCTGACAGGCTGTGGTCTGACTCTTGAGAACAACCTGCCCACTTCCCAGTCTCCCTGAAAGCCCGGGAGGTGGGGAGACAGCTGTATGAAGAGCTGCCAGCCTAGACGCGTGTAAGATTTCTGTAAAAGAATGGACCACACCGGGAACAGACCAGCTCCAGGGGACTTCTTCCCTGAAATTAGTTTCATTGTCAACACTGGAGAATCACTTGGGAAGAGAGTCCCAGCAAGGGACTGTCTACACTGACTTGGTCTGGGGGCATGTCTGGGGTAGGGAGCTTGTCTTAATTAAGTTAATAGATATGGGAGGACCCAGACTACTATTGGTGTTACCACTCCCTGGGCCAGAGGTCCCAGATCACATAGGAATGGAGAGATCAGACTGAGCACAAGCAAGCTGGTGAGCATGGCCTTTCTCTCCAAACTTGACTGTGGATGTCCTATGACTAGCTGTTTGGAGTCCCTGTCACCTTGACTTCCTTGCAGTGATAGACTGTAACTTAAAATTGTGAGCTAAAAGCCAGGCAGTGGTGGCACACGCCTTTAATCCCAGCACTCGGGAGGCAGAGCTAGGCGGATCTCTATGAGTTCGAGGCCAGCCTGGTCTACAGAGCGAGATTCAGGACAGGCACCAAAACAAACAAACAAACAAACAAACAAAAATTGTGAGCTAAAAAGAAACCTTTTCTCACCTAAGTTGGCTTTTTCACAGCAACAGAAACTGGAGCCCTAGGCCAATGTCACTTAGGCCCTCTTTTTCCTGACTTCCAACATGGCCTCGGAGATATCCTCTCTCTGCTATAGGCTTCTTTTCTACCACTAGGTCTGAAAAGACTCCTGCTTCTGGCCAAGGACAGAGGCCCTCTTTGCTCTGCAGGTTATCTCACCCTCCCTAAGGTCTCCAGGCAATCTTGGAAAGCCAGGAGCTTGGGGGAAAGTCACTTGACTTTTACAAAGTGGTAACTGCCAAGGGCTTTCATGTAATTAGACCTAAATGCTGTTTTACACCCCCCCCACTCCCCCCCCCCCCCCCCCCCCCCCCCGTAAAGCTCTGGTGAGGTAAGAGTTCTCTTTAACGTCAACTCAGGAAGTTTTACCCAAGAAAAGGGAGGTGGGAGTCAGGGGTTTGCCAAATCAGGAAATGTGAATTAACTGACAGGGGAACTTAAAAAAAAAAAAAAAGAGACTGAGGCAATGGGCAAGAAGGGAAGTGGGAGACAGCAAAGGTGGTCTTGCACATGAGAGAACTTGGGAAAGGCAGGCCGGTTTTCATTTCACGTACATTTTGCTGGGCGAAACTTCCCTTTCGATGGTGAGCTGCCTTGAAAGAACTGAAAGGAAAGAAAACTCTCCAACTTAATGAAGTCTTCAGGAGAGGGAACACGAAGTTCTCACACAGCAGGCTCAGTCCACCTTGGGCATGGGGACTTGTTCTTTTGGGTGTGTGTGTGGGGGTGTCCTGGGCATGGGGACTTGTTCTTTTGGGTGTGTGTGGGGGGGTGTCCTATGCTTTGTGTCACAAACCCTCCTGAAGCCTGCCCGGCCGTGTATGGTTTTAAAGGCTGACCACATTGTGTAGATCATGAACAGGATATCTGCCCATCACCTTTCTCCTGGTATCATGCCTGCCTGGTGGTTTCAAACATGGATGTCATGCTGTAAGAACAGGAAAGAAAGCCCTGTTTCTAGGCAGGTGGGTTGAGGAACTGAGCTGAATGAATCATTTTGAAAAAAAAAAAAATAATGAAGGCAAACCACAAGTTTATCTGTTACCAAATTGGTAACGAGTGTTAGAAAATAAAATTAGCCTTTTCATTTTCTCTTTCTGACTAATAGCTCTTCATTTTACCTAGAAACAGAATTCAGCGTAAGCAATTTTGTCCCAAGAGGGTTTGGGGAGATGATTCCGTGGGTGAAGATCTGAACTTGTATCCTGATCTTCTTTCTGCATAGGAATCTGGCTTTGGTGGCTGACGCCTGTGCTCTTAGCACAAAGGAGCAGAGACAGAAGGATCCCTGGGGCTTGCCTGAGCAAGGCAGTCTAGACAACTTTGCAAGCCCTGGTTCGGTGACAATCCCTGTCTCATACAAGGTCGATATGCCAGGCATTTAATCCCAGCCTGTGGGAAGCCGAGGCAGGTGGATCTCTGTGAGTTCAAGGCCAGTATGTATAACAAGTGCCAGGGCTACATAGAGAGACTCTGAACTAAAAAATAAAAAAGGTGAGCGACTGGAGACCTGGCTTAATGGGTACACGTGCTTGGCATGCAAGTGTGAGGACCTGAGTTGGAATCCCCAGGACCCACATGAAAGCCAGAAGCACAGTGTAAGCACCTGTAATCTCAGTGCAGCTACGGAGAGATAAGAGGCAGAAGCAGGAGAATCCTGTGGAAGCCTGACAGAAAAAAACAGACTGACAGACAGACAACACCAAAGAGACCCTGTCTTCAACAAGGTGGAAGGTGGGGACCAAGGTTGTCATTTGATCACCGCATCTGGGGCACATGTGGACCTGCACTCACATACATGAGCATGCACACATGCATCACATCCTCACAGAAAGAAAAACACAGTAAGCTGGAGCTCCATGGAGGAAGACACACAGCATCGATTTCCAGCCACTGCACATACATGGGCATATAAACTCATACACCACACATATACACAAACAAATACATACATGCATTAAAGAAAGACTTTGCTTAAAAAAAAATAGGCTTTCTGTTTTGTTTTGTTTGTTTTGTTTTTATTTTTGCCTTGGCAGCTCTCCACCGCTACTCCCTATTGGTCCTTCTACCTCCTTTCGAGACTCAGTCCTGGTTAGGGCTGCCCTAGTCTGGGAACATTTTAAGGACCAAAGCAAATGACTCCAGGCACTGGCACCATGGGGACCTGGAATCTACTGTAGGTACATGTGCACAGACACAGACAAATGCCCATTGTGCCTGTGTTCATGTGTGCATGTATGTGCGTGTGGTTGCATGTGGCTTGTGTGTGGAAGGCCCCCAGACTTTTCCACATTGAAGAGGCTGTCTTTCACAGAGGGCGCCAGGCTTTAGATAAAACACCCCACACCGATTGCTCTTGGGTGTGCTAAGAGGGTATAAAGTGTTCTCAGAAAGGAGGAGGTCAGGTTTGCAGAAGTCTAGTGTCTTAAACATTTGTCTTTAAAAAAAAAAAAAAATCTCTGAGATCCCACTCCAAAGATTCTGAATCAGTTGTCCAAAGTAGAGTAGAGAGTGGGTGGAGATTTTAGCAGACATCCCAGGCTTAGCATAGGCCAAGGAACAGTAGTGTGTATTAGGGCCCGAGTCTTGCCCTTTCCACGCATGCTCAGTTCAGCCTTTGGCAAGTGTGCTCCTCCCTACTGAGGGTCTATGTCCTTCCTAAGGGTAAGCATCAGCCATGCAGCTTAAGACAGAGCCCTTGTCCTGAGTAAGAATTCCCTGAAGTCTGGTTGGGGACAAGGCAAGACAGGCCATGGCTCTCTAGCAGGGAGAGCCATGTGTCACCCACCATGACTGAGGTGTGGGTCTTCACACCAACTGCCTAGCCCAGGCTGCTCACAGGAGAGGGTCTTCCAGAGCACCCTACTCCCAACCCTCATCAACAAGACCATGCTTAACTTTCCAAGTACTGATTTACTCCCAGAAGAGCCTGAGAAGCTGAATATCATAGAAAAAAAAAAAAAAGGAAAAGTGATGCAGAGTTGAAATGGTAGTGTTTAAAATGTCCAAGGATTAGCTGGGAGGTGGTAGCCCAACACTTTTAATCCCAGCACTCAAGAGGCAGAGGTAGGGAGATCTCTGAATTAGAGGCCAGCCTAGTCTACAGAGTGAGTTCCAGGACAGCCAGGGCTACACAGAGAAACCCTGTCTCCATAAAAACCAATCAACCAACCAACCAAACAAACAAACAAACAAACAACCCCCCAAAAAAAGTCCAAGGATTAAACATACATTCATCAAGTAAATACATGAAATCTGACAAAGACACAATGCCCAAATGTAGGGGTTTTGTTTTACTTATTTGCAGAAGAAGAGCTTTACTTAGTGGATGAAACAGAAGACTGGAGTACATTCACCTGCATGGCCACACCCCTCCACCTATCTCTTCTTCTTTCAGCCTTGCTTGACCTTGGATAAGACACTCTTCATGGTTTCTTACTCCAAAGAAAGAAAAATTTGAAACAGATTTCTAAGCCAGGCATGGGGGGTGATACACACCTATAATCCCAGCCCTCAAGAGGTAGAGGGAGGAGGATCAGGAGTTCCAGGTCATCCTCAGCTACATAGTGATTCGAAGCTGGTCTGTACTGAAAGAGAGCCTGTCTCCCAAAACAAACTAACAATGTACAAACATCAGCAAACAGGAAACTTTAGCTCTTTGAGAAGACGTTGAGATTTCTGTGTGGATTCTTGTGGGGTTACCTTGACTTGAGAAGCAAGGGGAAGCAGAGGACACACATCTTATTTCCCCGTACTCTTTGCTGGCTAATTAGAAAACAGATTTGTTAAAGTTTTGGCCCAAAGAAAAAGCCCAAAGCTCAGAAAAGAGACCAAAGAGAGTGACATCATTTCCTTTGACTCTTCCCTCAGGGCACCCTGGTGTCGGGGAGAATGACTCAGGACCCAGAAACGAAGCAAAATAGAGCAATTTCCAATACTGATGATTCTGGTCCATAACCTTACCCAGGAAAGGAGGGTATTCGTGGGGAGAGGGGGAATAAAGGAGCAAAGAGACAAAACTTGTTTGCTCACTGGGCCCACAATAAAACAAAAAAGGAAGTTCCAGCCAGATCCTAATGTACTTACCGCTCCCTCTTCTTCTGTGTGGGCTAGCTCATTCAGATTCCCCCAAAGTTCTTGAAATATGTTGGTTTAGGAGCTTATCCTTTTTGATGTTTGTTTTTTACTATGATGGGATTGGAAGACCTTTTCACTTTGACTTCTGTAAGTAAATATTACTCCTCTCTTGAAATTATAGTCCCGTACAATGTCATGCCTTAGGAAGTCAATTCCTCTACCTCCAGCAATAGGATGCACTCAGATAATTTTTTTTGTTCTTTCTCAGTGAATGAAAAAAAAAAAAAAGAAATAAAAGGAAAAAAACCCACAATACCGTTTCTCAGGGGTTGAGGCTTTTATTATAGATATAAGGGGGAGCATAGGCAGCGGCATCTGGAAGAGTCCAGAGTGAACTGGGCCATGGGGAAAAGGGTGAGAGAGGAAGAGAAGAGAGAGGAGCCACGGACCAAGAGGCCAAGAGGCCAAGAGACCTGCAGAGTCAAAATAGCTGCCTTATATAGGAATCAGAGAAGCTGGGGGATGGGAAACCAAGCCCAGTCACTGGGCTGGAGAGTTTAGGGTAGGGGTCAGGGTATGTCAGCAAGGGTGTCTCTGTAACAGGGCTATGCTGAGAGAGCCTGGTGGACAGGGTTCGATTCAGTATGTTAATAGGCACCTCTGTTAGCCATTTGAGACCTAACACTCAGGTGATGATAGAGTACTGACAGTAATATACAATGTATGTTAATTTCAGATGTGTTAAAGACATTTGAAGGAACATAGGGATGATTCTAACAGAACTCAAAGCAGATCCTGAACTGGGAGTTTGTTGTTCAGGTTATTGAGATGGACACACACACACACACACACACACACACACACACACACGCGCACACACACACACACTGGGACAGGTGGGAGGGTGTATTTTTTGGAGAGGGGAGTGCTACCCACCTTCCAAATAAACACACGGAGACTTTTTCTTACATATGAATGCCCAGCATTAGCTTGGCTTATTTCTAGCCAGCTTTTCTAACTTAAATTATTCCATCTCTCTAACTATGTGTTGTCTCTGGGCTTTTTACCTTTTCTTATTCTATATATCTTTCTTTTCTTCTTACTCCATGGCTGGCTGTTTGGCTGTGTGGCTGACCCCTGGCATCCTCCTCTCCTTCTCCTTTTCTTGCTCCTTTCTCCTTTCCTTAGATTTCTCCTATTTATTCTCTCTGCCTGCCAGCCCCACCTATTTCTCTCTCCTGCCTAGCTATTGGTGTTTCAACTCTTTATTAGACCAGTCAGGTGTTTTGGGCAGGCAAAGTAACATAACCTTATAGAGTTAAACAAATGCAACATAAAAGAACACAACACATCTTTGCATCATTTAACAAATATTCCACAGCATAAATGAATGTAACACAATTTTTTAACACAGTGGGGCTGGGGATGAAGTCCTCTTATATTTCACTGGGTTGATCTAGAGCTCCACTGAATCCTACTGATGCCTGGGAAGAAAGTGCTCCCCATTTTCAGCTCTACCTTGAGCTTCTGAGAGAAGAGATAATTACCATTTATGTTATCAGAAAGCACCAGGTCTAAGGCTACTAGAGATTCTCCATAGGACTTCTGCAGTTAGAGCTGATTGAGAGATTGAGATTATGCAAGGAATCTTAGGAATACCCTTGATAACAAGCACTTCTGCCATTCACACATTAGACCTGGGAATTCTGTTACCATCACAGTTTTCTTAGCAGATGCCACTAGTGATACCTGACCTTGAACTCAGTGGCTTCAGCTCTCTCTCCTGAATGTCATGCATCTGTATATCTGTGCATTCATCTCCTGATGGGTTCATGACATGCTACCTCAAAGCCTGGAACCCTGGCATTTGAGAAAGCAGCAGAAGCAGGAAGAAGGCCACTCTATCTTCTATTCCCACCCCCAAGCAGGTCATAAAATCCTCCATTGATTAATTAAATGCAGATTTGTTGAACATTACTGGGACCAGACTGTGAATAAAACCACATTTGTCCCCACAGAATTTAAAATATGGTGGGACCGAGTAAGGAGTCGCCAGCCAGACACAGAGGAAACAAAATGCAAAGGCAGAACTGAGAAAAGAAGATGAGAACTGATAGATTGCTTCCAGGTAAATATGGTTTGACCAGCCAAGACCCCCTGAAAGGTCTCTGATGATACCATGGCCCAGATGATCCAACATCCAAAACAGCTTCAAGGCAACTGGCTCAAAAAATACAGTGTGACAGACTATTCCAGTCAGGACTTGACCGTAATTCTTAATTTTCTCAGGATCCCCATAAGAATACAGTGCCCTTTATCAACAGAATGTAGCCTAAAAATCTATGCCCACATTCCCAAAAAATAGATTATGGATGTTTGTCTTTGTTTAGGTTGTTGCTTACAAATTGTTATTGGTCATAGTCAATATCTTTCTAAAAGAAGAAAGGGAAATATGATATGGAAATATAGGTCATAGATATGATTGTTGAACCTACTTTTAAAGAGCAACTTGTTTAAAATGTTTTACATTGATATAGATTTTTCGTTTATTGATACAAATTTAAAGTTAATTTTATTATACTGTATGTATATTTCTACTCTTGCTTAAGGTATTATGTTTATGCAGCTCATTTAAATTGTAATAGATAATTAAGAAATACAGATTAATAATTAGTCTTCTATGATAGTCAAACTTATAGTCATGTTAAGTTTTCTAGGTATACATAGATATAATTCATTAGGTAGGTAATCTTCAAACACTTCAAAGACCTACAGAATATGGCATTTAAAATGTTTTAAAAATTTAGACTTTCTGAACAGTGAGACTCGTCTGCCCCTGGCAGCACCGATTTACTTCAGAGAGAAAGATGAGCGTAGAAGGAACTCCATATGGAGTTCTTCTTCTTGGCAAAAATAGCCATTTGGGCAAGAAACTGTTCTTGTCTATACTGCTTGACAAACTGTTGTATCGACTGGACATGCAGGACCCATAGAAAGGTGACCACTGTACTTTACAAGACAAAATGGTCCTTCAAGTTCCTGCTTCACAGAAGAAACTGCCAGACATTCTACAGGACACAGAGAAGTGACTGAGAGACTAGGCCTATGGGCTGAAGATGGATGCCCCAACATTGCAGACGAACTTTGGGTAACTGTCCAGGCAGCCAGAATGTCTCTGTCATTCTAGATTTTTGGAAGTTTCTTACAATGCTCTTCTTATTTACTTAGGTAATATTATATCCTTCTGAGGTCTTTGATGTGGCTGAAGACTAGATAGTTATAACTATGTTTTTCCTTGGTTATGATAAATAAAAAGGTAGATATAAAACTTTAGACTCACAAATACAGTATAGATGATAAAATATTTTCTTTAATTTTGCCAAATATAAATAGACTAGATATTATAACTATAATTCTTGCTTGATAACTGTTTTGTTATGTGGAATTTTACTATGTTGAAGTTAAAACCTTTCTTTTAAATAGAAAGAAAAGGGGAAATGATGGATGATGTCTCTCTGCATGCTGTAAATGTGTTGCTCTGATTGGTTGATAAATAAAATGCTGATTGGCCAAGGGCCAGGCAGGAAGTATAGGCAGAATAAGAGACAAGGAAAATTCTGGGAAGAGAAAGGCTGAGTAAGGAGTTGCCAGCCAGACACAGAGGAAATAAGATGTAAAGACAGAACTGAGAAAAGGTACCAAGTCACGTGGCTAAACATAGATAAAAATTATGGGTTAGTTTAAGTGTAAGAGCTAGTCAGTAGTAAGCCTGAGCTAATGGCTGAGCAGTTTTAATCAAATAAATAAATAAATAAATAAATAAATAAATAAATAAATAAATAAAAATATGGTGGGACATTAATGATACAGTGGTACAAATAATGGAGAGTGCAGCTGTCTTAGGAGGTGTGAGGCAGAGAGTGCTCCCCTCAACATCTGCTTGTTTCTTAGGAGGTGTGAGGCAGAGAGTGCTCCCCTCAACATCTGCTTGTTTCGTGGCTCTGGTAGACAGATGGACTACATTTCCCAGCCTATGCTGATGATCTGGGAAGGGTCTGGGCCTGCTCTGTATCTGCGGAGGAAAGTTGAACAGATAAACAGAGCGCTAGCAGTAAGTAGAGTGTTAGATGAGCAACTATGGTCTGTATTTCACCTGCTGTTGTTATCAGCTTTGCTTGCCCATCAACATATATGATATATAAATAATCCACATATATACATATCACAAAAGTGAGGCGCAGGTTTAAAAAAATAAAAGCACAAAATTGGGGGACCTGACATTATCTGAGGGAACAAAGTCAGAGCAGCTTCTCTAGGGAGTTCTGAAGATAGATGATAACATTTATCTGGGATCAAAAGAAGCGGACAACACATCAAGACACACGCAACAGGGAGACTCTGGGGAAAGAGAACTTGGTGCCTGCTTGAAGAAGAAATTAAAGATGCTGTGTAGGATTCTGGGAAATTCAGTGGCTGACAATGCTGACATAAGAGCATAGGAGAACATGTTTTGAGGGGAAGACAGTGAGATCATTTGGACATGGGAAGCTTATGATGCCAGGGCACTGTGGAGATGTTGAAATGTTAGCTCAATAGGGAGGTTTTTTTGGTGGCAGGTGACGCCTGGGGAGTCAGCTGCCCTTGGACAGTCATTACAACAAAGGAGAGCGAGAATGTGCTCCAAGGAATAGTGACATTTCAAAAAGCAGTGAGTCCAGAATAGACTCCCACTGACTGCCAATACAAGGGAAGAATCTAGAAAGAGAAGATTTCAAAGGAAAGCTCGGGAGGAGCCAGAGAGAACTGGCTGGGAAAGGAGGTCTCAAGGCCAAGGGAGAGAAGCCACACACACCTCAATGTGTAGTTTTAACTTAGGTAAAAGAAGAATGAATGTTTCTGTGAAGTGTTTTTGAATAAGAAGAAGGATTCTGGGGTGGGAAAAGCTGAGGTGGGCAGTCATAAGACACTGCTAGATTTGTCACACAGAAGTTCGGGTGTAACACGATTGAAAAGCTCTTACGTGATGACATGTTTACAAATTCCAGCGAAAACAATCCACATTGTATTTCCCCCTTTTCCTTTTTCAACAGAGCTGGGGCTGGAACCTGGGGCCTCTCACATACCAGGCAAGCCTCTGCCTCCGGGCTGCACCTCCAGCTCGGAATGTGAATTTGCACTCCATCCCTGTGTCTCCCGCCTAGTGGGACAGAGCATTCAGCATCTGCGCGTGCCCTTTGGGTCTGTGCTGCCCTCAGGGTAAAGCAGAAAGTGGAAGTGACTTGGAAGCACAGTCAAATATTCCACTGTAACAACACAAACAGAGTTTGCACTCCAAGTTCGTTTCCTTGCGGTTTTCTCTTTTCCCTTTGATTCTGCAAAGTTGTTGAAAACTGATTGCGTTTGGAATCATTTCAATAACCAAAAAAAGGATCCGGCCACTTCCCTCTCCTCTTCCCCTTTCCCCACTATTTATTTTTCTCAGTTCTCTTACCTTTGGCCATGGGGTTGAGCTTCCCCATTCTCTACTTCCCAAAGCCCAAATTAGTGCTTCTGGTTGGCACAACATATTTACTTAAGGGGACTATAAAAATGCTTCCCTGGCCTTTTCTTCTGCCTCCATCCTTAAAACAAAAGAACAAAACAAAAAGAACAACTAAAAACCGTTTTTGTTTCTCTGTTTATCTCCTCTCCTACCGCTGAATCTTTATTTCTCCTGCTTGGCCTTATCTTATTCTTTTGTGGTTTATTTTCTCATTGTTCATTTCTTTATACTTCTGCCTTTAAAACCATTTATTTCTTTGCTATCGTGCCTGGTATTGTTTCCTCCAGGGTACAAATCCACCTAATATTTTCTTCACTTTCCCAGTGGTGTGAGTTGGTTCCTCATCTGCGGGGTGGGCATGATAATGTCTTTTCTGGGGTAACTCCTTCCCTTTTTCTCTTACGTTTATGTACAAGATACTATCTTAAATAATTCAAGGAGGAACACATGGGGGTTTTCTCTGCCCACAAGTTGTTTATCATAAACAGGTAAAATATTAAGCTTTCCTAGCAGCAATCAGAGTGAGCAGGTGTGTAATGGCTTTTCCCGAAGGAAGGCAGGATGAGGTAGATTTGAGAAACCAGGGAGGCTCCATGGAGGAGGAGGGGAGACATGACAGAATGGCGAAGCATTTCCAGAGTCCCAGGGAAATCCAAAGGTGTAAAAAGAAGTATTCTAAGGAAGAAGACTTTTTAAAAGACAAAAGAGGTGGGGCCTTTTCTATTGATTTGAAAATTATCACCTGGCCGGGCAGTGGTGGTGCATGCCTTTAGTCCCAGCACTCAGGAGGCAGAGCCAGGCAGATGTCTGAGTTTGAGGCCAGCTTGGTTTACAGAGTGAGTTCCAGGACAGGCACCAAAACTACACAGAGAAACCCTGTCTTGAAAAACCAAAAAACAAAAACAAAAAGAAAATTATCACCACTATAAAAAAAAAGCAACTTCACAGAGCTGCACTGTCTGGTCTTTTGAAAATGTCAGATTATTTAAGCTTCTGAGTGACAACAGAATGAACAGTTCCCTTTTGCACTCTTGAGTCAACTAAAATGAATAAAATCAATAAAGCTTTGATTCAGTAAGAGGGAGAGGAGCATCAAGAGTTTAGGATTCCAGCCTGGTGGTGGTGGCTCACACCTTTAATGCCAGCCCTTAGGAGTCAGAGGTGGATGAATCTCTGTGAGTTCGAGGACAGCCTGGTCTACAAATTGAGTTCCAGGACAGCCAGGGCTGACACAGAGAAACCCTGTCTCGAAAAAAGGAAAAAAAAAAAAAAAAAAAGAGTTTATGATGCTCAGTACCGAATTATCTACATGGTCAACATTGCTAATGAGAGAAGGGCTGGCAGTACTTTTATTTTAAACTTTTACCCTCAAGCTTAATTTCTATAAGACTGAGGCTATTAGAACACAACACACAGAATGGTATTTATGCAAACTCCATAAGTGCTTGCACACTCGTGGTTCACTTTTGAACGTAATGGTCACATATGTTCTATATGATCCTGGGCCACAGCTACAGGACCATGAAGTCTTCTTTCCTCTAGAGGTAGAAGGAAAGGCATCCTTCTGGGAAGTGTGAGATGGCCTGACAGGACGGTGCTCCCCATGGGATGGGAGCACAATCTACTTGGTGAACCAGGAGATCCAGTTACGTACCCAGCCAGATCCTATCTTTGCACTAGTGTTCAACAGTGAGCCTTGCAGGAAAGCACATGGGTGGGGCATAGAGACAAGTAGGAAAGGAATTGGGTGGGAGAAGAGAAGAAGGAAGAGGAGGAAGAAGGGAGGAGGAAGAGAGAGGAAAAAGGGGAAGAAGCTAATTGATAACACTGAAAGATAAGAGGTAGGTAGAGAAACCAAGTCACCCTGGGTAGACAACTAGACCTTCATCGGATGAATGACCAGCACTACTGTATACCAGCCACATGAAGGAAAAGAAGGCTGTTCCTAAGGCCTGGCTGTGTGGCCTGTGCTTTCTTACTTTCCCATCAACTTATTATATGAACATGTCTCTGCTGCTTCTTTTACTAAGAACCGAATTCAGAGTGCTTTACAGATTATCTTTTTGTACCAATCTGTGTCTGGTAAGTCCCTCGAAGTCAAATATATCCAAATCAAATCTCAGACATGCCAGGTCCTTTGGGCTGCAGATGGCCTCTGGCCCGCTCTTCTCTTCTCTTCGGCTTTCCTGCCTTTAACTGTGTCTCTAGCAGCTAGTATTGAGACAGTAGAGCATTCAGGGGAAAAGACGAGGCAAGCTAGTCATGCGCTATCACTTCTAATAAGTTGGTGGCAGGAAACTAGAGATTCACAGGTTAGTAGCAGGGCTGCAGATGCACACTTGAGCTTCAGTGGTGACTCAGTTTCTTCATCTGTTCAGTAGGAATAGTAGTAATATTTCAATAATACCTCATAGGATTGTTTTGAGGATCAATAACAGTAGATGTAGTGGACTTAGACAAGTGTCTGTTACAAAACAACCTACCCCTTAGAACTACTGTAGGTAGCCAGGCAGTGGCGGCCCTTGTCTTTAATTCCAACACTCAGGAGGCAGAAATGGGTGGATCCCTGTGAGTCTGAGGCCGGCCTGGTCTACAGAGTGAGTTCTAGGACAGCCATGGCTACACAGTGAAACCTTGTCTCAAAAAACAAAAACAAAAAAGAACTACTGTAGGTATGAAACAGAACAACGGAATTAACACGTACAGAATAATATCTGACACATAAACTTAAAACAATTATCAGTGATGGGGCTAGGCATGTGGACAGGTGTTAGAGAGTGAGCTTAGCATACGTGAGGTCATGGGTTCAATCTTCAGCTCCAGAAAAAAACATGTAATTACTACCCCATCTTCCTAATGGCTAACACTCAAAATACTTTCCCGAGAATGGATTGATCACTTTCTACTGCACTCTGCCATGTTCTGTGACTGGGTTATGTCAACACAAAACACAGCTCACCTCAAAGAGACCATTCATCTTGAGCCAAATATGGGTGACCATGGCCCGGGAACACAGACACAGGTTGCCTGGAGTAACATGTTCCAATGTGGAAGTGTGCACATGAACTTTTATAGCCACAGAACAAAAGCCGTGACAAATCAAGGCATTCATTTCCCGAATTCATTGGTGGGAGTGTCAGGTTGGCAGCTTATAGCAGAACTGAGGAAATGGCTGAGTGAGCTCACTGCTGCCTGATGGCCTGCTTAGCTTTCATGTTGGTGAAGACACTGGCCTGCCAGGTTAGTGTATTCCAAAGGTTCTTCCTGATAGTTGAAGGGATAATAGTCAGGGATGGGTGATGAATGACTGGTGAGGGGACTGAGGACAGCCCCAAATGATTTTGGCTAGGGATCTGCTCCATTTCAACTCTCTACGGTCATCAAGTTCTAACTGGCTAGTCCACCTCCTAGGATCTTAACACAGTCATGCTTTTTAAACTGACCACTTCCCACCAGAGCTGGCACATGGGAGGGGAAGCTGTTGATATCCGTGGGCTCTAGGAAGGGCAAAATAATATAAGGAGAAATGCATGGACTGCCAGGTAGGAGAGCAGAGGTTTAGCTTTAAGCCCCAACACTGAAGAGTGATGTGACCTGGCCGTTCCATCCTCCTGAATCCAACTTTTTCACTGTTGAATCAAGGCCTCCTCCGCCTTCTCACACAGTTATTGCTGTTATGTTTTTATTGGTTTATATTTTGATTTAATCAATTGCTATCATATATATATATATTTGGTTTTCTGAGACAGGGTTTCTCTGTGTAGCCCTGGAACTACTGTGCTGTCCTAGAACCCTCTGTAGACCAGGCTAGTCTCAAACTCAGAGATCTGCCTGCCTCTGCCTCCCAAGTGCTGGGATTAAAGGTATGTACCGCCACCTAGCTTTTATTTTTATCATTATTAAAAGATGATGATTTTTGTGATAGTGTCTCACCCTGTAGCCCAGGATGGTCTGGAACTCACTGTGTAGCTCAGGGTGGCTTCAAACTCATGGTAATCCTCCTGCCTCAGCCTCCTAAGCATAGGAATTATAGCCACGAGCAATCAACCTGGTTTAGTTTTATAATGTTGGTTCATCAATATGCATTTAAGAGAAACTTAAGATCTGTTCTTATAACGAAAACCGACTTCAACACTTCTAGCCATGAAGAAGATTTCCTTTTTATTTCCTGAGGCCATTTCTCACAGGTGCTGAGGTGGGTTGATAGCAGCTGAAGTGTGGCATTGGTAGCTAATCACTATGCAATTTCTAAATGTGCATTTCTGGTGTATTCTAAACTAAATGGCTGAAAGTTGAGCGAGTACAAAGGTAGTTATTTTAATTATGTATGGACTGGACATAATAGTTTAGAAATTGTCTGTCAGTGAAACAATCCCCATTTTCTGCAGGGATGTGTTTTAAGAGCCTCATGGATGCCTGGAGCCCCCGAGGTTCCTGAACCCTGGATGTAACCTTGAAGGTTTTTATTGTATGCGCACAGCACTGTCACATAGCAGCCGTCAGTCTGTCCTTCCCTGTTGTATGTTCTTGGGCCCTCTTGGCGTCATTACTCTTGTGGGGCCTTGTGGAGTGGATTAGGGGTTGCTGGAACATCAGTGCTCTGACAGCACAAAACGTCCATCTGAGAACAGGGCTAGCTACTAGCAGGAGGGTAGCATATACAGCACAAGCACACTGGCAGAGATGATTCATTCCCCCAGGCAAGGCGGAGTCGTGTGGGACAGGATTGCATCATGCTACTCAGGATAGTGCAAAAATCTAAAACTTATGAATTGTTTCTTCCTGGAATTTTCCATATAATATTTTTCAGTCTGTGGTTAACTGTAACTGAAACCCTGGAAAGCAAAGCCCCAGATAAGCAGAGAACTACTGTCTCTAAAATTTCATGTCACTGTTCCCTATTAACTTCGGAAACTTTTCCATATGAAGGCATCTCATCCGTCCTGCCAATCATACTGCAATCTCTCCAGAAACAAGGTGCTAGTCAGAAATCTGGGCAGCTCATTGACTGATTGATTGATTGACTGATTTTTTTACATTTCAGCAGCCAGAGATCCTTCTACCCCATTTTTACTTCTAAAAGCAGAATTGGGCTGTGGCTTGGCCGTGGAGGGTGTGGTTTCAATGGGATTGGCCAGGCAAGGGAAAATAAACACTGTAACATGTGGTTTTGATGACAGTTCAGTGACTAGAGACCATCACACATCCTTAGAACCTCCGTGTTTATGCAGAAAATATCTCTAACCGGTTTAGAGCTATTTATTCATGGGATGAGGAGAGAGGGGCGGGAGCTCACACAAGCCATGGAACGGAAAATAAGAAGGATCCTTAAAGACCGTGGAGTCTAGTGAACACGGTAGTTATACATAAGAGAAACTGAGGCCTAGGAAAACTTAAATACTTGCAAGAGGTGACCCTGCTAATAACCAAGCCGGGACTAGAGCGCAATTGGTTTCTGAAGCTTCCACTCAGTCGTTCACAGAGGCCACGTTTGAAAGACTCGCTTGCTCTCTGCAGCCGTCAAGGCACTGAGTGACAGGACATTTCCCCAGCCTGCATTCTAGGGGGGTGGGGTGGGGGGCGGAGCTACAGCACAACCTACGCAACAAAGATGGAATCAGAATACTGAATGTTTTGAGGCAAATACAACAGTGTGAGACACAGCATGGTCTGTGCAGGGAATGAGGCTTCTCTGAGGAACCAAAGGGGCCATGACAGGGAACGACTTTGCCAAGGCTGGGAAACACAGAGCTTTCTGGGCACAGGCTGCGGCACAACTGGGAGTCTGGTGTGGGGACATATTTGGAGCGTTTGGAGAGAGCATGCCTGTAAAACACTGTAAAGGAATGGCAGAGCGGTTTGGACAGAGGGAGAAAAGGAGGATGGCCCAGATCTTCTGGGGGTATATCCTGCAGCAGCGTGGATTCTGCTCTGCATGCTGTAGAGGCCATTGGAGAGTTTTGGACAGTCAATGGCATGATTTGATTTATAATTACAAAAGCCCAGTCTTTTTTTTTTCAAAGATTTATTTATTTATTATGTATACAGTATTCGGCCTGCATGGATCCCTGCAGGCCCAAAGAGGGAACCAGATCTCATTACAGATGGTTTTTAGCCACCATGTGGTTGCTGGGAATTGAACTCAGGACCTTTGGAAGAACAGTCAGTAAAAGCCCAGTCTTAACTATTGTGTGGAGAATGGATTAGAAAATTCTCGAGTGGAAGCAGGGAGGCCAGCTAGGACACTGCTGTACTGTGTACATGCAGCACTCCTGCAGAGAAGTTGGGAGAAAGGGACGGTCTCCAATATTCAAGGAAGGTGCAGCTGGCATGTCCTCAACCTTGAGACTCAATGTTCCTGCTAAAAGTGGGGGTGGTGAGGGTGAGATTTGTAAAGAAAACAGATTTCCAAGGTCTTTAAACATGATTATAATCATTTTGTATTAATATTGTTTTAAGGCCATGTGACTGCTTAAAATATGAGTCCTGTTTGTAAATTCTGAGGTCCCAGGATCTCTATCCTTATTACACTTTGGGTAGAAAAATAATTATAAGAAAACAACAGATTTTGTAATTTTCATGAAACTCAAAGACCAGCTTTCAGTTTATGTGCTCTGAAGCCAATGTAAATGTGGCTCAATTTCACATGTAGATAACATGTTTACTTCTTCTCCACACAGGGTCACATTTCAGTGATTTTTTTTTAAAATCATAACCAATGATGTGGAATCCAATCAACAAAGTGTACTCTATAAAAGTAAAGCAGAAGCTTTGGAAAATAGTTTCTGAGCTGGAGGTTGAAATAGCTGTTTTCAAAATTTTTAACTAAGCCGAAGTATCAGCTAAACTATTCATTGAGCTAGAGCCTAATCTAAGAGTTCGAGTTTTGTTTCAGTTGTAGTTTGGCAACACGCACCGTGATTCCATGCACTGTCCTGGGTTACCCAGCTCAGAATATTTCCCCAAATGTGGAAAAGTATTAAGCATGACATAAAACTCAAGGAACGTGCCAAGAACCTCCAGCTCAAATGTCCCTGTAACATCAGTGGCTGTCACTGAATACTCCCAAGATGTCCCAGATGCTTTAAAGATGTCAGATGTAATCCTTCTAGCAAACATTCAAGCTTGGCTTTGTTATCAACCCCTAGAGGAAACGCAGCTGAAGCCCACAGCTAGTACAGCCAAGGCAGGAAACCAACCAAGCCTTGCACTGAGGTCCTGTCTTTCCAATGTGCCCGTTTTTACGACCTCGTCAGGGCTGACTTTGGTGAGAAGAGACATTTATATATGAATTCACACTCAAGTCCAAAATCTGATATGTTCTAGCCAAGTGCTTTTCTGGCTGCTCGTGCTGCTGACATTTTTCCATCCTGATGACCCTGGCTTGGACTTTCTGCGTTGACCTGGTGTTTCTTAGATTGAACAATGCCGGAAACTCGTCAATGAAAATAATAAATAAATAAATAAATTCAGTAAGTCTTCAAAGTGAACACGTAAGTGAACCCAAAACTATTTACAAATTCCTTATGCTCATGGTTTTAAACCAGGCAGTGATAGAAACAAAAATAACTGAAAATTTACGCTCAACAAAAGTATTAGAAATCTACAGGAATTTTGTAGCCAATCACTGTAGTCCTTCTGAAAGGTGGTCCATAATCCTGTATTGACATTACTGACTGCTCCATTACACAGGGTTTCTGGTTTGTTTGTGATTTGTGCATGTGCGTGCATGCATGTGTGCACGCGTGCACGAGTGTGCTTTCTTAGTGTGCATGTGCTATGCTGGAGATCAATGTAGGGTGCTTTCCTCTGTCACCCTCTTTGCCTTATGTTTGAAGACAGACTCTCCCACTAAACCGGGAATTTACCCTTTGGCTGGAATGGCTGGCCAGCAGGACCTGGGGTTAGCCCACGTCACCCCCCTACTCCACTCACTGTCAGAGTTGTAGACTTGCACTATAGCTCCTGGCTTTATTCGGGTGCTGGGACCCTAACCCAGTGTTTTTTTTTTTTTTTAAATAAAATTTTCCGTTCTCCCTCTCTCTTTCTTTTCTTCCTCTCTCTCTCTCTCTCTCTCTCTCTCTCTCTCTCTCTCTCTCTCTCTCTCTCTCTCTGTCTCTCTGTCTCTCTCTCTCTCGGCAGTGCTGGGGATTGGACCTTGAGTGTCGTGCATGGAAGACAAGTGCCATCATGTAAGTTTCCCATTTGGCTCTCCTGATGCAGGTCCACCACCTCTCATCTCTCTTCTATCCACTTACAAGGTTTCATTCCTATGGTCAGTGTGATGCCATTTGGTCTGAAACAATTCAGACTTATTATCTGACACCTTTCTTTTGTGTTACCCCCTTGGGTAGACACCGCTCCAAAGCTATAACAACAACAACAACAACCAGAAACCCACAACAGCAAATGGTGGTACCAACATTGGTTAATCAGGTTCACCAGTGCCTGGTCATTCAGCTGATCAGGTAACGATAGTAACTGTATTTTAAAAATCTCAAGAATGATAAAATAATTCATTTTGTGAAGTAAAATTGTTGACCTACAAACCTGTATTACCATTTGTTTAACAAACTCCATTTTGAGAAAAGTTGCACTTGTGCTACATGGTCTGAGGTTCAAGGAAGAGAAGAGTTCTCTTTATGGAATGTCTCCCCCACACCATACCACGAAACACAAAGCAATTAGCTCAAAGGATGCATTAACCTTGTTTATACTGGCTTGAATAGGTGCCGACATCTGCTAAGGGGCAAAAGACACACGTCAGAATCGGCAACAGGACTCCCAACAGATTCCTGTCTACAGTTGTTCATAGCAGCCTGACTCATTGGAGCCGAAAGCTGGAAACAGCTGGAATGTCCATCACCAAAGGAATGGATAAGTAAAATGTGGCATATACACCCAACAGAATATTAATCATCCATAAAAAAGATGAGCCTTGAATACCAGGATAAGGGAAATAAGGCAGGCAGAGGGCTAATACTGCATGCATCCACTTCCATGAGGTATGTAAAGCTCACTGTTAGATTTATAGAGATGGACATGGCATAGAAACTACTGAGAGCCAGGGACAAGGAGAATTGGCAGTTACTGCTTAATAGCAATGGAGTTTCTGTTTGTGATAATGAATAAATTTGGAAGGACTGGAGAAGGCTGCCCATTATGGATATGATAAATGTCACTGAGCTGTACACATAAAAGCACTTAAAATGATAAATCCGATGCTAGATATATTTCATCACAATAAAATGTTGAGGAAAAATGAGCCAATAGACATTTATACATGTGTATATATTTACCTCCACATGTGTGCAAATTATACATATACATTAGTGAATGTATAGGAAAATTTCTGTAGGATATAGTCTCACTTGTTAAGTAGTAAAAGAGGGTGCTTGTAGTAGGATATTATTTTAAGATGTGTTACTTTTGTTTATGTTGCATTTGTTTAACTCTGTGAAGCTGTGTTACTTTGCCTGTCTAACACACCTGATGGTCTAATAAAAAGCTGAGTGGCCATAACGAGGCAGAAGGAAGGATAGGCAGGGCTGACAGGCAGAGAGAATATATATAAGGAGAAATCCGGGAAGAGGGAATTGGAAAGCAGGTAGTAGCCAGAGGAGGAGGAGGACATCAAGGGCCATCCATCCAACTACACAGCAAGCCATGGAGTAAGAGTAAGATTTACAGAAATAAGAAAATGAGAAAAGCCCAGAGACAAAAGATGGGATAATTTAAGTTAAGGAAAGCTGGTTAGAAACTAAGCCAAACTAAGGCTGGGCATTCATAAGTAAGAAGAAGCCTCCGTGAGTGATTTATTTGGGAGCTGGGTGGTGGGGGTCCCCCAAAAAAGAGCAAAAGCAGAAATAAATAACAACAGGTGCTAGTAGTTGAAGGCACACCCCCAGGACGTCAAAGGTGTAATCTAACCCCTGCTCTAGTTTCCTTTCTGTCGCTGTGATAAAATATCCTGACAAAACAAGTTAGGGGAGAAGGGGCTTATTTCCGCTTGCAGTTCCAGCTCACAGCCCATCACAACAGGAGAGTCGCAGGAGGAGAAGTGCAAAGCAGCGGGTCCCATCACACCCCGAGTCAGAGTGAAGAGGATGGAGTACACGCATGCTTCTTGCTTGCTTGTTCACGCTCAGCTGTTTTTCTCCACTATTCCATGTTTCAGGACTCCTCCCAAGGGGATGGCGCCACCCACAATGGACTGAGTTTTCTCATATTAATTAACTTAAGATTTTCCTCAGCTGAGCGATAGTATCACACAGCTTTAGTCCCAACATTTGGGAGGCAGAGGCAGGCAGAACTCTGAGTTCGAGGCCAGCCTGGTCTGCAGAGCCAGATCCAGGACAACAGGGGTTATACAGAGAAACCCTGTCTCAGAAAAACAAAAACAAACAAAAAAGACTTTCCTCTACAGACACACCCACATGCCAATCAGATGTAAACAATCCTTCACTGAGTGAGGCTCTCTTTCTAGGTGATTCTAGGTTGTACCAAATTGATAGTTCAAAGTGTCCATCACACTCCAGGACCTCAGAATGTGCCCATATTTGGATAAGGACTGTGGGAGTATAGGTAGTTATGAGCTCATTCTGGGACAGGGAAGGTCTTTATTCCAAGATGGCTTCTATCTGTGAGAAAACATAGCCATATGAGGAGTAACGGGATAATGCCATGAGATGAGGAGGAGGGGATTGATGTGTTAATAAGCAGAGGAAGGTCCAGGGTTGCCAGTTCTGTCTAAACCAGGTGGAGCAAGGAAGGGCTTCCTGAGGTTTCAGAAGCATGGCCCTACCAGCAACTTGATTTCAGGCTTCTAGTGTCCAGAACTGTGAGATGCTGAACAAGCATCTGTTTTTATAAGCCACCTATTCTGAAATACTGTGCTGGAATAGTCCTAGGAAGTCAACACTGTGGGCTTTATTTTTGGTAGATTTGTGTTATTAGGCATTGTACAGTGTATCGCTTTAGTCATGGGGAAACAAAGTTTAAAGGTGCAATGGAAGGGCTGGCAAAATGCCTCACGTGCTGTGCAAGCCTGGCGACCTGAGTTTGATCCCCAGCACCTATGTAAAGGTGGAAGGAGAGGACAGCTCTCCAGAACTGTCTTCTGACCGCTACCAAGCACTGTGGCATGAGCTCTTTCCCACAATAAGAAAAAAAAAAAAAGACCTCCAATGTGATAGCGCTGCACATCGGCCAGAACGGCTAAATGCAAAGGACAAACCAAGGTTAGGGAGGAGACAGAATAGCTGTAGACCCCATAAACAGGATCGTGTATGACCACCAGGAAACCCAATGATAGCTCTGGAAGTTGAACACAAAAATACTTGTGTTCCACCAGTGCCATTTGTGATGATATATCGAGTACCCTAATAAACTTGCCTGAAGATCAGAGGGTAGAGCCAGCCACTAGATGAGACATAGAGGCCAGGTAGTGGCGGCACGCACCCTTAATCCTATCAATCGGGAGGCGGAGATCCTCTGGATCTCTGTGAGTTCAAGGCTACACTGGAAACAGAGCCAGGCAGCGGTGGTACACACCTTTAATCCCAGTACTGGGAAGCCCACACGCCTTTAATCCCAGGAAGTGATGGCAGGGCGGAGAAAGGTATATAAGGCCTGAGGAAACAGGAACCAGAGCAGTTCAGCTGAGACCCTTTTGGGTGAGGACTCAGAGGCTTCCAGTCTGAGGATTCCTGGAGTTGGTGAGGTAATAGATGGTGGCTGTGGCTTGCTCTGCTTCTCTGATCTTTCAGCTTTCACTCCAATGTCTGGCTCTGGGCTTTTTATTAAAAGACCATTTAAGATTCGAACAACAGCCACTCTTAAAAGCACAGACATGCTCGGCATGTTCCTCCCAAGGCGTATTAAACTGCTTAGAGCCAGACACACCTTGAAAGCCCACCAGCAATGCCGTGGATAGTAATGTATACACAAACTGTGGCATAATCACAGGAGTGAATACCCTGCAGGGTAAGAAAAGCCAACTACCACTTCACAAGACAAGGAGGAAGCCCACAGATTTGGCCAACATTATGTTGAATAAGAAACTGCAGCTAAACACTATCCTTTGGGGTTCTTGTGATCATTCTTTTAATGGGAAGAAGCATATGAGTGATGGCTTATTGAGCTGTGTGATTTGAACACCTTTCTGCATACAGGTTACAGTTCAATAAAGTAACTATTTCAAAAGGACATTTAAAAGTCATCTGTTTTGATATTAGACTTCGCTGCTTTCCTTAGGCACCTGAGAGCCTGTGGCTCCTGTCTCTGCTCTCTCTCCCTGCTAACAAAGCATTGTCCTAGGTAACAAACTCCACCTTCCCTCTAGGAGGGTGACAGCTATTTTGGAAGCTTGGCGAGGTGTCTGGAAGCCGGTTGTCCTGACTTTCTATGAATCCTCAAGGCTCTTTCCTATCAGTGCTTCTCGTTCCCTTTTTGGCTTCTGCAGAAAACTGTTTTGACATCGTGGTTACCTCCCAGCTGGGGGTGCTGGCTTTTGCCCAAGAAAATCCTGCTTGCTGATCCCTGCTCGCTCGCTTCCCCAGCTGTTCTTAATCTTTGAACTCTTAATCTGCTATTATGGATACACTGGACTCTTCCTGGCTCCCTTAGCCCATGACTTCCTTAAGAATGCAAGAAGTGAAAAATTCTTAAAATCCCTATTTCTAGCCCATGGGCACTATTCACATCATACATCCTAAATATGAGTATTGTTACATCCCAACACGATAGAGTTTACTTTCTTCTTTTGTACAGATTGTATTTGTATTGGCTACAAATTTTCAAGATCAAACACTCCTGACTTCAACAATGGATAAACAAATATCACCATTATGATTCTGCCTTATGGGGAGGTACTAACTATGTAATAAGACAAGAAAAGTAAATTAGTATTTCAAAGATGGAAGAAGAAAAGGCAGGAGAATTAGTGGGTCAATGGGTAAAGGCGCTTCCTGCCAAGCCTGACTGTATGAGTCTGAGCCCTGGAACCCATAGGGTGGAAGGCAGGAATCAACACCCATGGGATGTCCTCTCTCTGACCACACCACACAAGCACTGTGACAAGTCCCCCATCAACCAACCAACCAACCAACCAACCAACCAACCAATCAACCAACCAATCAATCAATCAAAGAGAAGGGAAGTTACTATTACTTGAATATGATAGAAAGCTCAACTGATTCAATTAAGAATACTAGAGCCAGTGAGAGGCTTGTCAGAGTGAGGATGAGATAAACATTTTTAAATCAATAAATTCTCTTTATATGAGTAATGGTTATACGTAGAAATTATAAAAATGCTTTACAATAGCATCATGAGCATATTTAATAAGAAAGTTTAAAACAAAACAAAACCTAGCCCGGCAGTGATGGCACACACCTTTAATCCCAGCACTTGGGAGGTAGAGCTAGGCACATCTCCGTGAGTTCGAGGCCAGCCTAGTTGACAGAAAATTCCAAGACAGCCAGGGCTACACAGAGAAACCGTATCAAAAAAAAAAAAAAAAAAAAAACCATAAAAGTTTAGGATCTGTCTGAAGAAAGCATTAAAATTTTGTTATAGGAAATAAAACCTATTTGAATAACTTGAGGTACATTCCAAAATGCTGGACTGGAAAAATTTTATGGAAATAAAATCTTTCCCCATTTAATAGAGAAATGTTATTGAATCAAGTAAAAAAAAAATCTCATTGAGGACTGGTAAATGAAAAGGACAAAAAAAAAAAAAAAAAAAAAGGAAAAAGAAAACTCAAAAGTTGTCAAGAGAATGTTGAACAAGAATAATAAATCCAAAACGAACACTCTCTATAAGACTAATGAAAGCAAGCTACAGCATCCAGGCTACTATGCATCAGGTAAATTTTTATCCAATCTTTTTCGTCCTCAATCTACATAGATTTTTCTTTATAAAAAGTCAGTGTGCAGGATAGTGGTGGTGCACTTAGAAGGCAGAGGCAGGTGGATCTCTGTGAGTTCGAGGCCAGCCTGGTCTACAAAGCGAGTTCCAGGACAGCCAGGGCTCTGTTGCACAAACCCTGTCTTGGGGGGGGTGGTGGAACAAAACTCAGCATATAGATTGTGGGGAAATGTGTTTCTAAATCCATGGGACCAATAATCTAAACAATTTCCTTGAGAGCACCTTGTTTTTGCATTTAGTATATTTTATAATCATATTTGTATATCTGTATACCATTATATTCTTTGCAGTACAGTAGAAGTCTAACACAACATTGTAGCAATCACTTATTTGTTGGAAGCTTCTGCTTTACTGAGTAAATTTTTTTGTATAAGAAAAGATTAATAAAGGCAGCTGGCCTCACCACTTACTTTTAAAATGCACTGTGAAGTGACTGTGATAAAAATAGCAGAGGAGTTAGGCACTGTGGGCACAGAACCTGATTACTGTATCCAGGAGACTGAGGCAAGATGATCATGTGGGAGAGGCCAGCCTACAGTGAGATCCTAGCACACACACACACACACACACACACACACACACACACACACATACACACACACACATACACACACACACACACACACACACACACACACACACACACACACACAAAGCATGTCCCATAGGTAGTAGATGCTATTTGGACAGTTTTAGAAAACAGTGAGCATCATCCCTGCTGCCCTGAGCTATCCCACTCTTCCAGATATCACACATAGGTGCTACATTCACACAGACATGAATCCGTGTGATTCAGAGAAAGTACAGTGTGAGGACACCATCACTGCTCGTAAGAGTCTGAGGTCTAAGAGTGGGGATCCAGTAGTCACAGAACTGAAGGGCAGTACATTTGCTTTGGGGGCCCTGCTTTTCCCATTTCCCTGGGTCTACGTGTGCAGCAGTCTGACAGATTACATGTGTACATGTGGTGTACATGTGGTGGCACCACCCTAGACCATACTTCTAAACACATGGGCCTCTGGAAGAAGACATTCAAGACCCAATCTATAGCAGTACTAAGGTGGCCAGGGAGTCCCAAACCAATGCACACCCTGTGTGAAAACTTCTGGAAGAGAACTGGTAAGATTGGACAAAAGGCCCACTCCTGAAGTAGCATGGCTTCAACAGATGTTTCTGGCTTAAGAGCCAGATTTAAGAATCATCAGTATTCTATATCCACAAACTCCCTTCCTAAGGCAGGGCCCATTCCAATATGCTCTGTCCTAATCACTCCACTTAATTAACCAATTAATAGATGATAGTGTTGGAAGCCTAGGCCTTTGTTCATAGTAGACAAGTACCCTACCACTGAAAGACACCTCCAGATTTCTCAGGCTCCTCCATCCCTCTCTCTCCAGTGCTGGGAACTGAACCCAGAACCTCACATATGCTGGACAAGGATTCCACCATCAACCCACCTCCTAAATGCCCTTCCAACTACCTCTTATCCATGCCCTTCCCCGTTTACTAGTTACTGGGGGCTTACTAGTCCCAGCACTAATGCTAAGACTTCAGTTGGTGCCTTGCTTTGTAATCCTGGACCAGGATGAATTCTTCTTCTTCTTCTTCTTTTTTTTTTTTTTTTTTTTTTTTTTTCGGTTTTTCGAGACAGGGTTTCTCTGTGTAGCTTTGCGCCTTTCCTGGAACTCACTTGGTAGTCCAGGCTGGCCTCGAACTCACAGAGATCCGCCTGGCTCTGCCTCCCGAGTGCTGGGATTAAAGGCGTGCGCCACCACCGCCCGGCCTGGATGAATTCTTCTAATGTCTGCCTCAGGTTCAGGAGCAGAAGCCGTACGATGCATAAAGCAATTTGAAAGCAGAGATGAGTCAGGTCTCTAAGTGATACTCCAGGTGAGAAGAAAGAGAGAAGAAACAGATAATAGTGTCATATGAAAAGCAAGACAGAGTGTGATATCTCTGTTTATTCAGATAAACGAGTAATTTTGAGCAGGCCCCATGTAATGCTTTGAGGATAGCTTTATTAAGAATTTTCTGTAGCTGGGCAGTGGTGGTGCATGCCTTTAATCCCAGCACTCGGGAGGCAGAGGCAGGTGGATCTCTGTGAGTTCCAGGTCAGCCTGGTCTACAGAGTGAGTTCCAGGACAGCCAGGACTGTTATATAGAGAAACCTTGCCTTGGAAAATCAAAAAAAAAAAAAAAAAATCTGTAAACTCACAACTCACTTTAATTGGACATCTCTTTTTGCTTGCTTGCTTTTTTTTCCCCCCTGTATTTTTATTTACTAAAGCTGGCAACTCTAAGCAAGGAAGGACAGATAGGTTTTGCCCACACTGCCCACATGCCACCTGTCAAGGCTCACAGGAAGGACTGATGGGGACTTTGTGTATTAAGTCATTTAAATTTCTACTGGGAGGATTTGATTTTCCTTAGGATAACATCCTTTACAAGAAAAATACTGCAGAGTTGTAAACTACATTTTACATTTCCTTTAAAAAAAAAAATCTTTCCTTTAAAAAAAAAAAAAGCTTTCAGGGGACCAAGGATGAAAACGGAGATTGAAACAGCGTAACACTTTCTCGGAGACAGTTACACTGAGATTTTCCCATAAACAAAGCTCCCTTCTATCCAGGTTTTCCTTCCCCTGTGTTCTTGTCTACCCCTCGGCTTTTCTTTGTCTGTTCTCAGTCTCTCCCAACCTGGAATCAGTGGTTGGCACTGGCTCTAAGGGCGAATTCAGGTCACCTTGGGCCAAGTTTCTAAGGATTTTCCTTGATTAAGCTGAGCCTAAAGTATCAACCTGTTACCAGTCCGGGTCCAGATTTCCTCAATGAGACTCTTGTGTGCCCGACAATGTAACTTTTATTTGCAGTCACCGCCATAGATACTCGGTGCTGCTCTGTACAAAGTGTTACCAACGTTCGCTTTCCGTCTCTGTTTCTCTTCAGTAACCAAGAGAAGCAAAAACAAAGTACAACTAAGTGCTTATTCAGAAAGAAATCTCAGATGGTTCCTTAAACCTGCTCTAAGGCCGCAGATTCAGACTTTTGAGTGATGTGGAAAATACGGAAAGTACTTGGCTGGTATACAAAACCCAAGTGGGTCTGCCATGATGGCAAAGTAGAAAGAGGAGTCCCACCGTCAAATGGATTTCTGTGTGACTGAGCCTGGCGCTGCCTCGCTCTGGCTTCGGGAGGGCGGAGGAATCTCAGGAGTGAGACTATTATCTGTGTGCTCATTGCTTACGGGCAGGGGGTAATGACACAGATTTGCTCCAAGGACTGTCCGCAATTGTTGGCTGATTGATTGAAAAAGGCAAATGTGGCCTCCCATCCCTGCCAAGTGTTTGCTTCTGGCCAGGCTCGCTCTGGGTATCTGGAGTGTGGACGCTCTGTAGCTTCACCTGCTGCTTTGTGGGGACAAAGCTGGCGTCTTGCAGCCGCTGCCACTCGTTGTCCCGGCTGTCCTGAGTGTACAAACCCTGCCGCCCCCATCTGCCCAGCCACCTGCCTCCCTGTCTTTAAATATCTTCCTTCGACCCCACCCACCGGCCTCCAACTGCTGCCACAGTGGACTCACTCGAGATGCACTGAAAATGCTTGCATCTCATTTCTCTCGACAGAGGAGAGCATGCATTTGACCCGAGTCGGCCTGCCATTCACTGACTTTGTCACTTAGCAGCTCAGTAACCTCTGGCCCCAGTGGTCTGAAATATACTCTCAAGTTCAGAGTTCTGGGAGTCTGTATTCCATACCGGACATGCTGAGTTTTGTTTTCTCCCCTTGTGACAGAGACGAGATACACAATTACCCTCCTTGTTTCACAGACAAAAGAGCTGGGAGGCGAAGGAACTTGAAGAAGGTCAAATAGCTCCTTCTGAGAGAGCTAAGATTGGGACTGGAACCCAAAGGGTCAAGCTGCAGGTCCAGATTTTTTTTTTCCCCAGCCCGGAGACAGGGTTTCTCTGTGTAGCCCCTGGCTGCTCTGGAACTTGTTCTTTAGACCAGGCTGGCCCAGACTCAGAGATCTGTTTGCCTCTGTTCCTTGAATGCTGAGATTAAAGGTGTGCACCACCCCTGCCGGGCTTATGTGACCCAAGCACTAGGCTAGATAGCTTCGTTATTCAACACTTAGGGCCCAACGAGTGCACGTTATGTACTTGGCATGGTAGGAGGCAGAGGATCCCAGACTTAAAGGATTTCCCTGTGATTAAGTCAGATTAAGTCAGGTTGGATTTAACCAGTGGTTCTTTCCCATCACCTTCCACAGAGGAAGGTTCACACTTGTCCTGAGATGGAGAAAAGATTGTGCCAGGCTCTAAGAAGCAGCAAAATGCTGGTCCAAGTCCACTAAATACGGTTATTTTCTTCTAATTGTAGGACTTCCTAGAGCTTTTAACACAACGCACAGTGGGCACTGGAAGTCTTCAGAACAGTCTCTTCACGTTTATTTGACCATAAAGCTTTAAACAAAACAAAACAAAACAAAAAACCCAAACATATACCTTGTAATTACTCTCTTTTTGCGGTAGCATTTTGCATGGTATAAACTCAGAACCATTTGCAGAATATAAACTGGGCGCCATTGAAGGGTGACATGTGCTGGTGACACTTGCTGATAAGAATATAGGGACATTTGTTGTTACTGTGGCTCTTTAGGAGTTCCCAGGGTTTCTGGGAGCTTCTGAGGCTGGTAAACTATGCAATGCCAGCTCTAAGCAGCGCAGTACCCAGAAGCCGTTAGCTCCAAGAGCCACCTGAATTGGTGTTTGTTACCCTGTCTGAACTTCGTGGGTTTTGGGTTTCTTACTGCTGGCTTCCAGTGTGAGGTTGAGTATTTCACAAGGTAGCTAGCTGCTTGTTAAAAGCCAATAAAGGAGAACTCAGGGCACCAACCTGAGAACAGGTAGGTGGCTAACATGCTGGTAATAACCATTTAGTTGGTGTTTACTCCTTCACTTAACAAAGGTTATTTCATATGCTCCTCCCCACAACTGTAAATACTCTTATAGAAGTCTCCAAGAGGTCCTTATGTGGTCCCTCCCAGCAAAGAATTAGGGGCTGCCCTGTGTGAACAATGGCACTTCCCAGAAGTGACTGACAGTTTAGCTTAAAGGCAGCTGCTCTCTCAGTCTCCTGAGTCACTTGCTGGCTGAAGCTGGTGCCATTTTGTGAAAGTGCACACTTTCCCTGTGGGGAGGCCACTGGAGAGAAGTCAGGTTGTGTGGGAGTGGACCACCTTAAAAGTGGTCCTGCCACTCCAAACAGCCTTTCAGAGGAGTGCAGATGCCAGCTGACATCTGATTGAAACCTTATGAAAGACTCCAAATGACAGTTTCCCAATCAGAGTTGTTCCCAACTTCCTGGTCTGGAGGGGTGACCACTGTTCTATGCAAGTAGGTTTTGAAGCAATTTATAGAAGAATGTCAGGGGGACAGCTGCTCTTACACACTCTCATTTTGGAAATGAGGAGATGGAAACTGTAAGAGGTGGGGACCCCCTTGAACTCACAAGCTGACTCAGGGCTTAGAGAGGTCTTCTCTCCGCATGCTCCAAAATTCTGCTCCCAGCGCGTGCAGCAGTCTCTAGAATTCTATTTCTGGCCTTATCTGTTCATTGTGGCAATACGATAATACAGAAAGTTTTTGAGCCTGTCCATGCTTTACCTCCCACAAACTTCAGCTCCTCAGGGAGTAAATATCATCTACCTGCTTGGAGATGACATGATTTAATATATTAAAAGTTCAGGCTGATTCTAGGCACTGGCTATTTGGAAGTTCTCTTCCCTCCCAAGTTTTCCTACCAGGGGCCTCACTCAGGTGATGAGGAAAACAAAAGGTCCTCCCAGCCAACAATCTGTCATTCCCACCCTGAAGGGAATTAGCTCATCAGGATCCAGTCCTAGCTGGCAGGAGCCTGAGGGGGCAGACTCTTTGCTGGAAGAGCAAAGGATAGAGAGACATAATTTCTGAGTATAGGTTACACTCGGAGCAGGCAGGCTTGGCTGGGTGCCCCAGAGAGCTTTTCTAATAGCATTTGAGAGCCCAGAGAGAACAGGAGGGTGGCCTAGCAAGGGCAAAAGAGGGACCTATCTTTTGAAGGCTACCCTACCACATCCCATCAACAGAGATGACTGTATGAAGCACCCTCCACATACTCTACTCTTCAGGTTTGGCCAGGAGGGACCAAGCAAAGAGTGCAATGCATTTTGTGGTTTGAATTGACAAAACGTCCTGTAGTCTTATGTTTTGAATGCTTGTTCCTCAGCTCTGGCTCTATTTTGGGAGACAGTGGAACCTTTAGGAGGTGGAGCCTAGCTGGTGGAACTAGATCATTAGGGGTGCGCCTCGAACATTATATACCCTCCTTGTGCTCTGGTTTCTGGTCTCTTGGGATGTGGAAAGCCTCCAGCACTGACTCTTGCTACCATGAAGTGGGCTGTTCTTTCCTGCCTTGCAGTGATGTGTGATTGAGGTCCCTGAGATCCTGAGTCAGAAGAGAACCCCCTTCCCTTAAGTTGTTTCTGTCAGGCATTGTCATGGCAACCAAAGTAACCAATGCAATCATCCTCTGCTGTGGAATAATCTTTTGTACACTGTAAATATTTATTGCTCTCATTTATTAATAAAGAACTAACTGGTCTATAGCTGGACAGGAAGAGATTGGGCCGGAGAGCCAGACGAAGAGGACGCTGGAAAGAAGAAGGGCAGAGTCTCGGGAGTCCCAAGGAGATGCATAGAAGTGGGAGATGAATATGCCATGCTGAAAGAAGGTACTGCCACGTGGCAGAGGGCAGATAAGAAATATGGGTTAATTTAAATTGTAACCACTAGTTAGTAATAAGCCTAAGCTATTAGCTGATCATTTATAATTAATGGTAAGTCTCTGTGTGGTTATTTGGGACTGGTTGATGGGACAGAAAAGCTTGTCTACAATCCTCCTGTGTTTTCTTGTCTGTTTGTTTAATTTTAATTATTTAAACTCATTTAGAGACACCTCTTTGGTCCCCAGCATCTGTACTTTCAGACATCCATGTAAACCAAAGTTAAAGTGTCTTGCTTTAGTCATAAAGCTAAATGGAAGCAAGATTCAGTCTAGAATTCAAAACTATTATCATTGCTGTATTTGATCAAATTGATTGGTTTTTGTTTGAAAACAGAACACTTCACTTCTTCCAAGATTTTCCTAATTAACTTTGACCATCTTTACCTAGCTTGGATTTTTTATGCTAATACATACTCTGACATGCTATTCACCTCAGCACTTTACTAAGCAAATTTTCTTGAACATCTACTAAGTGCTAAGCACTGGCTGTTAAGGAATTAGCACTGGATGAATTGCAAGGCTTCCTGATTTTTTTTTTTTTTTTAAGACAGGGTTTCTCTGTGTAGCTTTGCATCTTTCCTGGATCTCACTTTGTAGACCAGGTTGGCCTTGAACTCACAAAGATCCGCCTGCCTCTGCCTCCCAAGTGCTGGGATTAAAGGTGTGCGCCACGACCGCCCGGCCAAGGCTCCCTGATTTTAAGAAGGCTTGTTTGGAGGTGGAGAAAAGGTGGCATTGAGTGTATGATCAATGATAAATTAAAATACATGTTAAGCTAAGAGATGGTGTGGAAAAGAACAGAGATGAGTTTGTCTAGGGACAATCCTCCTGGAGAGGTGACGCTTTTCTGAGTCCCACGAGATGTGAGGAAGTATTGCTTGAAATTAGCCTCTGATTCTCCTGTCTGCAGTTTGAGTCTTCTGTTGTCTGCTTCCTTTGGGTACACTATAAATGCCTTTGGCACAGTGTTCTCGTTCCACAGGTTTTTAATACATGCTTGTTGAACATTCTGGTGAAAGTCATTTTCTCACTATTGCCCTTTTTAGGCAAGAAATGAAGAGGGAGACTAGAGTAGATTAGTATTCCGTCCAATAGCCCAAATGACTGACATCTTACAAACCAATAGTTAGCTGGATAATCCAACATTCTGGGTTAATATTCTTAGCCCTCCATAAACATCACATCTAAAAATATTTGTGAACGTCCTGGCTTTTCTTAAATTCAAAACAGGAAGCCTTTATAGCCTCTAAGCTGTGTTTATTCACCTCCAAATCCCAAACTGGAGCCCACCATTAGTTTTAGCGATTATGATCTTTGGGACCATGAGCTCTGACACCCTTTGAAAATGATCTCTTGCTTATGCTAGAGACACCTTGTTATCCTTAATAATATTCTATGTGACCTATTATGAAGGTTTCTTGAATCCATAGGGACAGAACAGCCCTTGGCTCATTACTTGTCCTTCTTTGATTTTTGAGAAAAAAAAAAAAAAAAGATGCTTCACAGCTCACAGCTCCGCTTTCCAATTTCCTTTTGAAGAGGATTCTTGCTTTCTCTCTCAATGAAACCTTGACCTTGCTCGATCTCAGGGCTTTTCATTAGGAGATATAACTTGTGCTTATTTTATTTGCTCTGACTTCTGTTTTGAAGAGAGGGATTGAGAATGAAAAGAAGTTACAATAATGCAGAGGATCCTCAGGGTTCCAAGGAAAATGGCATTTTGAAAATTGAACAGGAAGTCAAGGCCAGAAGACGGTGGCTGCCGCTGAGTTAATACGACACATGGGAACCGGAGACAAGGCAACATCTTAATGAAGGTGAGGGGTCTGGGAAGGCAGAGAGAGTGCAATTCCTGAAGGATAACTGGAATCAACTGCAAGTGGGTAAGAAAAGCGACTCCAAGAGCTTGGTCAGATGGGGGTATAAAGGCAGCCAGCAGATATTATAATGACACGCGTGTATCATGATTCACGGTTTGCTTGCAGTCTTCTACTTTTTCACTTCACGCATTCTCTCACCAACAGTTTTCAAATGTGTTTCTGTGGATGCTTTAGTCCCCACCAGGCATCCCATCCAGTGCCAGCTAGCCAGGCTCATCAACACTTCAGGACGTTAGACACAATCAAAAGCACTGTCCTCGTTCTTTCCACAGTGTACAACAGGACCCAAGTGTGTCAAGGAGGAAAAGTAGAGGTCTCTCTCTGTGTACGACCTTGATCAAATTGTTTGCCTTTATAAGCCTTATTTCCTCTGACTAAATGCAGTAGTCATAATGCAAACCTTAGATGATGCCTGGGAATGTAACAATAGACAAAAGAGACCAGACTCACTTTTAACTATTTATGTGTGTGAGTTCTAATTCTGACAACAGTCCTTTGATGGAAGTATCATGGATTGCAAAGGAGAAAGCCAAGCACAAAGAGATCCAAGTCATTTGCCCACTTAATGATAGAAGTGACATCAGAGATTCACTCGCCACTTGGAAATACTCTCATTACTCTTGCTGATGTTTATGGAGCTGACTGACAGGTTTCCTTGTTGGCTGTTATCAGAGAGCCTGAGGGAGGGGCACATTCATGCCTCCTTTGCCATCTCTGGGGATGGAATGAATATGGCAGCCAAATCAAGCACTTTACTTAAGTCATCCAAACATACCGATTGTTTGTTACAAGACACCCGGATCCAAAGTCACTCTTTAAAATTATGAATTATGTTCACGGACCATTTTGATGTTTGGAGAAAAGTATAGTGAGCCAATGGCTATTTGGAGGAGAGAAAAAACTAGAAGAGAAATGAACGGAATTTATTTATAAGGAAATTAAAATATGCTGTTGGTTGCATGCAACATCAAAAGCATTTAATGAAACAAAGGACTGTAGGTAATGGATCAGTTATGCATGGGCAGCAAAGCCTAGAGGATAGAACAGGACTCTTTGGAGCCTTTCAATTTCAACCTCTGACAGTCACTTATTCGTTATGCAGGAATAAAGGTATTACTAAACTCACCAGGCTTATTTCCTTGTCTATACACAGGAACAAAACCAATGCCTAGCACACAGAATTTGATGACTATTCAAGCCATTAGTACGTACAAACACCCAAGCACATGGCATGTACCACTTAATGTATTTTATGTTCTTATTGTTATTAGCATTACATTTGAGTGTATATGAGTTAAAAACAAAAGGCTGGCCACTCTGCTAATCTTTCCCATTATTCTGGCCCATTTCCTCCCCTGGAAGTATTCCCTTAGAAGCTTCTCTCTATCTTTACCACCATCCGTATAAGCTGGTCTCAATCCTTCCAGGGTAGAAGAAGCCGGAAATTCTAGCAGGTGCCTACTGGACTCCAACCTGTGCTTGTAACAGTTGGCAATACCAGCCAGGAGGTATCATTTTAAAAACAATTAAATGAAAATGGAATTCACGCTTTACAGAGGATACACAGAGCTGGGATATGAATCCATATCTAGTTATACCTAGTCTTGTGTCTTTCTTCATTATTTTATTCTGCCTCCTAGTAAGTGGAATAAAAAAGAGAAGCATTATGGGATTAAGTACCTCTCAATGGAGGAGTCATTGCGCATGGGCATGCGTGCGTGCGTGCGTGAGTGCTTGTGCGCATGCGCACGCATGCACGTGCACAGAACTGCTTCAAACCTCCAGTGAATAGCTTTACTGGTAGAGGGCAGGAGCCTGCAGCGGAAGACAGAAGCCATGCAACCGGAGCCCAGATATGGAAATCTTCATTCACGACAGGGTCTGGCTCTGTAATTCAGAAGCACACTAAAAATCTCAAGGTGCACCCCTTCCCAGCTTGTCCCTCAGCTCCCCAACTTAACCAAGGGGACAATCGGCCCACTACGGATACCATAAAACTTTCCTCTACATTCTGGAAAAATCTGGCCAAAAGCAATGAGAAGAGAGGCATAGGCTTATTGAATTTCTTTCGGGCTCCCTGCCTGCTCTCCACCCTGCTGCCTAAACTCGTTTTAATTTCTCCTGAGGGAGCGCATGGGTATTTGCTGATTTTCTTGGCCACAGTCACGGGTACTTTTTAGAAAAACAAAGTCAAGAAGAGCTGTATGGCTCCCGTGACTTGGACCATCAGCCAATCGTTGTTTTATTAAGTGCTGATTCCCCCTGTGAGGCTGGGGTGATGGAGGTGGGGGGAAACGTGAGGCTCAAACAAGGAGCCGTTCAGGTGTGGTATTCAAAACAGAAAGGTAACAGAGAGTTTCTGTAGCAAGCCCTGCTGGGCCACGTTCACCGTCAGTCAACGAAGAACAGTCTACAACCACGCAGTCAAGCTATGCAGAGACCCAGCAACCCGAGAAAGATGCTTGCTCCTAGCTTCCGCTCCCAGCAGTCCCCGGAGATGGACAGCTCCTTGCGCTTTGTCAAATTCCGTGGTGAAGACTTGAGTCTTACCTAGAATTGCATTGATTAGTAACAGGCTGTGTTCCTGGGTGTTGCTCGTCTTCTCTTGCTTTCTAAAAAGAAGGATTATAGGGACTTGAAAGCCAGATGCTAACCAGAACATAAAGGCTGGAGCTGGGAACTTTCTGAAATACCGAAGAAAATATGAACTGGAAGGAACACTGAAAGCTGTGTAAATCATGGCCTTCAAAACAAAGTGACAGTTAATGACAAATGCTTGGAGCAATAAAAATGGAGATACACAGTTCCTAGAATTCTAGGCTGGACAGATGCTGGGAATCTCTGTGCGTGGGTGGGAGTGTGCACAGATGCATGTTTGTGTGTGTGTTTTAAAATGAATAACTCTACCAGATAGAGATGGTCTGCAGCACAGCAACCAGGGAGCACGGCATGGGGATCAACGGCTGAAGTAGCCAAGCCCCGCTGAAATGGCGACCAGATTGCCTGTGTAGAGCACATCAGCTCCAGAACCTGTGGCAGGTTCAGGTCTACAAGCATATGTCTGAGATACTGCCAAGACCCTCTTCCTGATGAAAAATGAGAGAGAGAGAGAGAGAGAGAGAGAGAGAGAGAGAGAGAGAGAGAGAGAGAAGAGAGAGAGAGAGAGAGAGAGAGAGAGAGAGAGAGAGAGAGATGTGAGAGAATATGAGAATAAGCTGTGTTCGCAGTAACTTTCAGGGACACAAGGACAGGATAAACATTTAACTGTCTGGGACAGGGGACAGCTCATCCTGCTCAGACTGACTCAGGAATAAGCCCTGCTCACAAGACCCGGGAGATAGAAGCAGGCAGGAACAGGGATGCTAAAAGGTCTTCTCTTGGGACACTTGAGAATTTTAAGGCAGCAAGGGGAGGAAGGGGCCAGCAGGGAGATACCAGCAGGTGTGCAGCCTGCATGTGTGCTGTGACCAAAGCTTGCCAGGGACTAATCTTTGCATGGAAAGCTGCCGAGTCTGAATGGTGTGGGCATGTGCTCATCTGCTGGGACTCACTGTGCAGATGCACTGAAGCAGCTGAAGCTGCGGAGGAAGAGATGGGTGTACTCAGATTGGATGAAGCTCCACGTCCCTCATGGAGGAGAGGAGAAAGTCAGTCCCTCTTACATCCCTAGTGGACTTGCATCTTGAGCCCTTTCAATACTACCTTCCTTCCTTCCTTCCTTCCTTCCTTCCTTCCTTCCTTCCTCCCTCCCTCCCTCCCTCCTTCCCTCCCTCCCTCCCTCCCTCCCTTTCTTCTTTCCTTTTTTTTTCCATTTTGTTTTTGTTTTGTTTTGTTTTCTTTTCTTTTCAGGCAGAGTCTTCTATAATAACCCAGACTCGTCTAGAACTCATTATGTTGTTCAGACTGGTCTCAAACTCTTGGCAATGCTCTGGCCTCAGCTTTCCAAGGGCTGGGATTACAGGCATGGGCCACTATGTCTGGCTTGTTCTTTGTGTTTTCACAGTCATGCCTCTCAAGTCTCCTATGAAGTAGCCATTAATATGATCCATCTATCACACATAGACGTTCAGCCACTAGCCAAGTCACAACAGCTAGAACCAGGCAGTTCTGGACCTAAACAGCAGCTCTGTTTACCACAGGGTTCCCTTAACAACCTGGTGGAAGGATTGAGGCCTTGAACTCTTTATGACTTAGGAAACTCCCCAAGTCTCTGTCATGACAAAGGACGCAGGAAAGAAACCAAGCCAAATTACATGGCTGCTAATCATACTGATCTAACCACCACCACCGACTATAGCAGAAGGGTTTTTATTCTCATGCTGCTCTGTAAAAACATGCTGATTCACCTTGATGGGTAGTACAGGTGACAGCCTGGGTGTCAGGAAAAGAACCATGTACGAGGCTTTATCATGGTCACCAAGGATGAGTGCACATACCTCTCTTGTCCCCGTACCTCTGCAGCTCTGAACAAGAAATGATATTTGAAAAGATACTCAGCCGATGTGTGCTGAATGCTGGCATGCCTTTTCTACTACTTGGGGTCTATCATTAAATAAATTGAGATTTCATTCTGCCTATTTTTTTTTTTTTCACTAAACCACTTCTGCTGTATGCATCCTAATTCTGAGAAAACTGGATGCCTCTGTATGGCAGCCATGACAACCCTCTCAAACAGAATATGAAATTAACCAGACCACTCTGTAGCCTGACAATCTAGATAAAGGAGCTAACCATAGAGAGAAGCAGGGTGGCACTTTTTTTTCATGCCAGTTTTGGAAAGTGTATGCCTATAAGCTCCTAGAAAGTACCCAATCAGGGCTGGCCCGTGTGTCAGGTAGAGGACCACCGCAGAGTGATTGGGAATCTCGTTCTCCTCCTCTTAGAACCCCAGAGGTTGGGGGGTAAACTCCTCCGAGTACTCACCCCTTCCAATCTTTATTGACTTGCCCTAGACTTTTTGTTCTCTTCTTTTTGCTCTAGGGAGTGGCATTACTGTTGAGAACAACCTATTTCAAATTTATTTGTGTTTTGTCCTTGATTATTTTAAATTAATAAACATTTCTACAGGAGGCTTAGGCTTATAGAGAAATTGAGCAGCAACTGGTTTCCACATTTCCACATGTCCCTATTTTTCTCTTACTACTAATGCTGTATGTTGATGTCTAGTTGTTTCAATTGATGAAATAATACTGACATGTTACTATGAACTAAAAATCCTTTGCTTACATTAAGTTCGCTCTTGGTGTTGAACATTTCATGGGTTTTGACAAATGCACGTATATACCAAAGGTCATGTATACACCATTGTGTCACTGCTGGCTTTAATTGTCTACCAGACACAGCCTACAACCACCTGGGAATCAAGTCTCAGTGAGGGATTGTCTACATTGGGTTGGCCTACACTGACATGTCTGTGTGGGATTATCTTCATAAATTGATCAGGAAGGACCTGGTCCACTGGGGGCAGCAACATTCCCTAGACAGCGGGTCTTGAACTGTATAAGAGTGGAGAAAATGAACTGAGCACAGGCGTGCACATGATCGTGCATTCAATCATTTTCTCTCTGTTCTTGAGACACTCTTCAAAGCAATATGATCGGCTATTTGAAGTTCCTTCCTTGACTTCCCAACAAGGAAGGACTCTAACCTGCAACTGTAAGCTGAAATAAACTCTTTTTTTTCCCAAGTAAGTTGTATTTGTCAGAGTATTTATCACAGCAACAAAAACAAGATGAGGAGACTGTTCCAGTATTTATGTAATATACAGAACAGTTTCACAGTGCTGAAAATTCTCTATGCTCCTATCTCTCTCCCTTCTCCCAGAAAAAAAGATCTATCTCTACTATTTCCACAGTGTTGCCTTCCTTAGACTGCTATGGAATTAACACCATCGACCACATGGCAATCAGCTTCTCTCCCTTAGCTAAACGCAGTTAAAGACAGTTTTCCTCCTGTCTTTGAAGCAAACATGTTAACATACATTTTCTATCAAGATAAAGACTCAGGGCTGGGGGGGGGGTGTGTTGTGGTGGCAGAGTACTTGCCTAGCACGCAGTCCGGGTTCAATCCCAGCACACAGCCAATAACCAAAGAGCAACTTCATCAGTGCTTAGCGCCTAGTCTGTCTTCCCACCACACAGCCCTGCGCTCTTAAATTCTATTTTTTCTTCATCTTAGAGACTTGGTCAACTTTTACAAATTTGGTATCAATAACTTCACTTATATTTTATGCCTTTTTCGTGTGACAGATATTTCTTATTTAATATCTGAAATGCATTCAACCATCGCCACTCAGTGTTTAGGTAAACTCTATGCTTCAATTATCATTACTGCTTTTATTTCCCCCTGTTTCTTGTATACCGTATCTTACTTTAGTGGATCTGGTTGTGACTTTTCTAGGTCTTTTTTTCAGGGCTAGTGAGCAGAGCTGTCACAAATGGGACCAGAAATGCCTTAAAGGTTGACATTCCAGTTGGAGGTCGGGCCAGGCTTTTGACTTCAGCATCCTGTGACTGTCTCTGGAGAATTGTTTTACTCTTGATTTACTGAAAGTTGTCTTTACTGCCCTGACTATTTACTGAGCAAGTACCAAACAGCTAGAAGTGCTCAATGCTTCCAGACTGAAGCAGCTCTTGGATCCTGTACCTTGGTTGCTGTGGTAAAATGTGAGGCAAAGAACTTAAAAAGAGGAAAAATTTGTTTAGACTCACAGTCTGGGAGGGTTCAGCTTACAGTAGGGTGGCTCATTGCTTTGAGCCAGTGACAGTAGAGTATGTCACAACGAGAGAAGAGTAGAGAGAGCTTGAGGCAGCCAGGAGGCTGAAGAGAAAGAAAGTAAATTGGGTCCCCATATCTTCTTTTTGTTTTGTTTTGTTTTTCAGTTTTTCCAGACAGGGTCCATCTATGTAGCCCTGGCTGTCCCAAAACCCCCTCTGTAGACCAGGCTGGCCTTGATGTCACAGAGACCTGCCTGCCTCTGCCTCCCAAGTGCTGGGATTAAAGGTGTGTGCCACCACCGCCACCACCCGGCCCCCATATCCTCTTGAAGAGTATGTTTTCAAGACCTAACTTCCTTCCAGTGGAATTCACTGACTGAAGGGTCTGTCTGTCACCCTGAATAGTGCCATGGGCTGCAGACGAAGCCTTCAACACAGGGGCCTGAGGGAGACATGCAGGATCGAACTCGAAGGGAGTCCGAAGCCCTTTCGTACTCACAGCACTGGCTCCTCTAATTGAACTCAGCTTTTCTAAATCTCTCTTGGTCCCCACCTCGCCAGACTGGTCCTCCCTGCGTATGCTCCACTCACACATATTCCCTTGATTCAGATTGTCCTTGACTCTCAGGCAAAGTTAGTAGTTCTTTTTCCAGAGCATCTATCTGAACACTCTACTCCACTCTCTCAGTTCTTGACAAAGTGAGATAGACATTACCATCAGTCCATTTATTTGTGCCGTCCTGGGTGTGATGGTGGGTGTCTCATTTGCCTTCATGCTTTGCTTTTCATAGGGTTTGTAGTGTACCTGTCCATCAAGACGTAACCCATATACAGCACAAGCCCTGTGATTGTAACCCCCGAGAATGGTCCTCATTAAAGCATATCTACTATGTAGAGTTAATCAAGTTCTACACTGCTTCCGTCTGCTAAGAAAACAGCTAACATATTTTATGCACCACAAAGCATCTTATGGATATGCTTTCTTACTCGCCACTTTCAGTGTTATTTACTGGATCAATCATTCACTGGTTTCACTCATCACTACAATAAGCAAGCATGTCCTGGAAACCTACCAGGTTCCAGGCATTCTCTTTAGTGCTGGCCTTTCATCTCCCAACACACTGTCTCCTAGTCTCACTTTTCAAATCTCAAAGTCCACTGCTGATTTCTAGCCCAAGGATCACACTGTCCCTCTTATCATGGGTCCATGCTAATCCTCGTTCTGAAGATAGTTCAGCCTTCCTGGTCTCTTCAGCTTTCTCTGCTTGTCTGCTAACAGGATTCTTTTTGATGAGTCATTTTCCAGAAGACACAGAAAACTGGAATCTTCCCTGCCTAGACTCTAAAGGGAAGAGGAAGACTATGAATATTGATACATTAACAGTGTTTGTCCTAGTTACAAATTAATGAAAAAAATTGTATATATGTACACACACACACACACACACACACACACACACACACATACACACACACACACACACACACACATACACACAGAATCAAGCAAACATACTTTGTTCCCAGCGGATGATGCAATTGCTAGATACTATAGGAATAAGGGCCAAAATATGCGTTGGGCCTCTGAAGAATTTCCTCATAGTGACCTAACCACTGGCCAGCAATGCTCAGCTCCTGGCTCTGTCCCTCAGTACTGGGTGGACCATCTGGAACAAACACCTTAACCCCTTCATCCTCGGGTTCCTCTTTTCTAAGGATGAAGACGGCCATCCTAACTGTGCCCCTGTCCCAGTGTGTCAAGGCTCTCAGAGAACAATGGAGGTCTGGGCTTCCGGCTCAGGGAAGGGCAGTTCAACCCAAATCATCCTGTTCTCAGTTCTGTGTGTGGAGGACCCCGACAGGAGGCATTGGGACCACAGGCTAACACTTGTCTTGTCACTAAGTCCCCTAAAGCAGCTGCAGGTAAGGTCTGATAAGGCTATGTAAGGCTTTTGTCTCTTTTTCACTAACGTGTCTCAGTGCCTGCAACAATGCCCGATGGAAGAGCTCGGTCAATATTTGGTCAAATTAAAAAAAATTAAAATTGCAGTAGAGGAGACATTTCAGTATTTTCTTTCCCTTGTGTGTAGAGCATGTATCATAGAAGTGCCCACCTGTTTCAGGAGTGGTTGAGAGTTTTAAAGACGTATAGAGAGTCAGAGTATCTTTGTACAAGGAGTTGCATGTGTTTATTTCTTTTATTCTTGGGGAGTTTAGATGCTCTCAGCTGCCCTTTATCTTATACTTGAAGCTCAGAAATTTTAAATAATGAAGGTATAGAGTCAGATGAGAAACTGGGATATGGACGCTTGTCTAGTAATCCAGTGCTCAGAGGCAGAAACTCTTCAAACCCCAGGGCATCAAGGATATCAAGATAGTCTTCCTGTGGAGTATTTCAGCCATGTTTATTTTCTTCAAGTATTTTGAGGCTGAAGAAACAGAAGTGTCATCATTTCTAAACAGTCTTGTACTTTAGGCTGCATATGAAATGCCCTTGGCAGATCTATGTGTTAAAGAGTTAACTCTCTAGGGAGCTATGGGATGAGACGGAACCTTGGGAGGCAGAGTCTAGTGGTAGGAAGTTAGTTCATTGGAGGCACGCCCCAGAAGGGTTAAGAAGACCACAGCCTCTTCCTCCCTTTCATGCTGCTTCCTGGCTGCCGTGGGGTGAGCAGTTTCCTTGGTCACACACACTTAGTATGACACACTATGCTGCCATACGCCCAAACATGACAGGAGGGAGTGAACGTGCAGTCATGCCTCTGATAACAAGAGCCAGCAAGCCTTCCCGCCTTTGACACTGTTTATCTCAGCGTTTTATCACAGAGACAGATTGGTGTCTAGCATGTCTTGCTTCCCAATGCCATATCTAGGACTGTCTGAACACGATCATCTCCTTCTACTGACGTGACAAAGAATCCAGAATTCTCTCCTCTGTTTGATCCCAACTTGAATTTCCATCTTTATTTTCCTTTATTTTATTTTATTTTTTCCTAAACCTACTTTATCTAGCATGATTATTTTCATCTCTGAAAAATGCCCAAAGTCCTTCTTGGGACCAGGTAGGCTGACAGTGCCTTCTGTGTCTTTCAAGCTGGGGGTTGGGGATAGAGTGCTCTGAAGAGGTGGAGGCAGGGACATCCACCCTCTGGCTGTTTCTGAGCTCCCCAAGAGCCTGCTCTGAACACATGGGCTGGTAAGCAGAAGCACGGGCATCATTTGTCCTCTGTGCTGAGGACTGTGGCCCCTTAGGATGTCATCTCTTGGCATTTCTGTGGTCTCTCTGTCCCACTCCCATGTAGATACTCCTCCAGGCACTTAGCTTGGCCAAATCTGATTTTTCCTCCACCATGAGAGTTAATAAACATGGGGTTATTAAATGGCTATTATATAAAAGACCAAATTGGGGGCCATGGCAGGGAATGCACAGAGCTATGCAACGACAAAAAGTTCAGCCCATAGGGAACTGCAAGGCCGCCACATCTAACCATGGTGACAACAGCCCCAGAGCAACCAAGGGTCCATCAAGGCCTAGTGCTGTGACCTTATGAATGTGTCCTGGAAGGACTTATCCCTCAGTGTTCTCAGTGTGAAGCCCTTCTTGCGATAGGGAGGAGGGAGGTGAGCAGGATCATGCCTTTGGGTCCTTGGTGCTCCAGGGTGCTTTACAGGGAGTTTCCGAAAGCTCAGCCACAGGGCTGGGATCAACTTTCACTTCCGTCGCTAGAATCATCTGCTCAATTCTCTCTTGGTTACATCATCCAGATGTCTGTGGTTACTTCCCCATGAGCAGAAGAGAGCTCTGTCTGCACGTAGCTGGGTGGGGACGGGCACCCTGATTACCATGGAGTCTCCGAACCCCAATCCTCACTTCAACAGAACCGAGGCCCAGATGCAGAGCTGAAGGTCAGGAGGTGAGATTTGCTCAGGGCTCCTCAGTTCCCCAGACAAAGTTCACAGTGGGTGGATCGAGGCCACTTCCATCAGCATGAGCCTGCAGCATTTCAGGGAGGCAGAAAGGGTCTGCCCTGGTTTGTTTTGCTTGCCTTTTTCGTGCCTTTGAGCACAGATCTCCTGTGCAGGAGAATTTATAGACCACACCAGCATGTTCAGCGCTGCTGACACTTCACAGGAGGCACACTCATCCAAAGACCTGGCCTTTGTCCTCTGAGGGAACTGTGAGGGCAGACTAGTTCAACCCATGATACCCCAAGGTCGGTGCCAACCCAGGTCTAACCCTGAAGGCAGTCTGGCCATGGAGCAGGCTCTTGGAGGGGAGGTGGATATTCAGAAGTTATATGTCATAGTGGAAGGAATTGGGTGAACATACTTGGGCTGCATTTTTGTTTTTTCCAACCAGGCAAATTTTCCATCCACTTCAAGTTTTACATTTAATGCAAATGGCATCACCAAGATGATGAACGCTCTTTCTACCATGGGTTAGGCGCCCACTCCACAGTTCTTTGTGGAACACAGATACTCTGCCCTGAACCCTGAGGGGTAGAGTTACATCCTTCCAAGTTGCTGGGCACTCAGATTCCTAAAGACCCTAATTGAGTTTCTGGGGTCTGCTTGTGCTCTTCTAGCACTGGACTACTGGCTAAAATAGCTCAGGCCATAAAAATAACAGAATGAAAATACTTGAAATAACCACATAGCCACAGATTCCATGCAGAGGCTAGTAAAACTTCCAAATTACACCAGGGCTGCTCTTCAAGGCCACAAGAGCACACAGCTGAATGGAAAAGGAAGGGATATTTTCAGAGTGAGCTTAGCTCCAATCAGTATAAGTTTCCTCTATCCTCCTCAACAAAACCTTCTTGGAGCCTTTTGGAATAATTTATAAAGGTTGACTCCTTTTGAAAATGGTTTTTCAGGCCACAATAAAGCATGGGCTTTCCATGTTGCCCTTCCTCAATATGACTAATCAAGTATGTGGCTGGGAGAGACGAGATCCAATAAAGCTTGGTGGTTCTGACCCACCCATTCGACTCTAAAATAACTCTGCTACTCATCCGGTCTAGACCAACACCGTGTTTTCCCTAGACTTCCAAAGAACAGCTCACCTGGCCTGTCTAACCCCACTTTTCCTCTCACCTCTGCCCCCCACAAAGCACTCGTCCCCCCCCACTCAAATGTACACCAGTTATGACCACCAGTTCAATACACTCCAGTAGATTTCCCCTGTTTCCAAGTTCGAGCACCTTCCCAGAGCCTGGGGGTCCACAGTATAGTTTGGTTTGGCCTGTCTTGGTCTTAGCATGTGTGAATCTTAACTTGGTACCTATCCTGGGAAGCTCTGTCCTCTCTTTAGGATATTCTAACTTTCCTCTCTTTTCCTCAGTTCCTTTCACACTCCTTCTTCTGGTCTTAGTTACAAAATATCTCAGGATAAAGGGGCTGCATCTCCTACGCACACTTGGAGTAATTGAGCAGTGGCTCCCCAAAAGTATGAATATCCGAGACCTGTGGATGTGGCACGGTTTGGACAAAGAATCTTGGCAGATCTAATTGCCCTAATTAACTCTGTCAACTTGACATGGAGTCATCTGAGAAGGCAGTCTCAGCTGAGGAATTGTCCACATCAGACTAGCCTTTAAGTGTGTGTGTGTGTGTGTGTGTGTGTGTGTGTGTGTGTGTGTGTGTGTGTCGGGAGGAGTGGGGGTTGTTTTTATTGTTAATTGATGTAGAAGGGGCCAGCCCACTGTGGCCGTCACCATTCCCTGAATAGGTGGTCTTTAGCTGTGTAGGAAATCTGGCTAAGATGAACCTGTGAACAAGACAGCAGGCAGCATTCCTCCATGGTTTCAGCTTCAAGTTCCTGCCCTGACTTCCCTTGGTGATGGACTGTAGCCTGTAAGCTGAAATGAACCTATTTCTCCCCCAAATTGCCTTTGGTCAGAGTGTTTACCATGGCAACAGAACGAAACTAGAGCAATAACCGCCTTAAAGATCCTGAGATAAGGCCATCTGAGCTCCGCCAGGTAGGTTCTAACTACAACCTTTAAATGCCTTCTCAATAGTAAAAAGACAGGATTCGTGGTAGAGGCCTTAGGCACACAGCAGCTGGGAACGGAGCAACGCAGCCTTGTGGAAAAGAGACACAGGCCCACTCTAAGCTCAGACAGGGGAAGAAGCCTTGAGAGAGGGGCAAGGTAGCCCTGCTGACACCTGCTTTCAGACCTCTGGCCTCTTGAACTGTCTTTTTCCTGCTGTTTAAGATGCTCAGCTGGGGCAGCTTGTGAAACCAGCTCAGCCCACAAGCTGCCCAAACCATTTCCTGATAGAGTTAAAGATACAGATGAGGTGAGCTGGATGGGGAGTGCGAGCGGGGAGGTGCACAAAGAGGCGCTACCAATTGAGGGGGGCTGTTCTCTCCTCTTACATGAAGCATCTAGAGGATTCAAGTCATGTTATCGGGTTTTGTGCTTCTAAGTGCTCGAGAACAAGGCAATTAATAAAACTGGTTTATTTAGCTCATGATTCTGAACGTGGGAAGTCCAGGGGCATGGCTCAGCAGCCAGCGAGGGCCTTCTTTGGCACATCCTAACATGGCCAAGGGCATCATGAATGGAGACAGACTAAGCACTGGCCCCTGTCCCTCTCTTCTAATGGAGCTATTAACATCATCACCAGGGCCCAGTCCTCATGACCTCATCTGACCCTATTTTTCCCCCCAAAGACTCCATTTTCGAATTCCATGAACATAGGGCTTCAGGAATGATTTCCAAACATGGTCTTCATACGAGAGGGGATGCGGGGGGGGGGGGGGGGGGGAGGGGGAGGAGGAGATGACACACATCCAAAGTAAAGCAGCTCCCTGTTTTCACAGCATGTGACTCTTAGAATCTCAGGGGCTGTTGAAATGTCTTGAAATGCTCCCAAAGCAAAACGAGATTCACTTCCACCTTTAACAGGTAGAGTGTATTCGGAAACACATTTCAGTCAGGTTCTGAACAGCCCTTTTGAACTTTCCATGAATGGAACAGTCTCTTGGTTTCCACCCCACCTCACCCCACCCCCTACCTCCCCATGAAATCTGTGCTTTTCTAGTCTTTGCCTCTTGGTAAAGTATACAGTTGGTTACAAAAGCCCAAGACTCGAGTGACAACCCTATTTTCTCCTTTGCCACTATTTCCAACAGCCAATTTTGTTAATTGTATTTTCAGAACGCATCTCCTGGTGGTCCACCTTCCCCACCTCCAAATCTACCAAAGCTCAAGCTGTTGTCGTCTGTCTTGGATGGCCTTCCTTCCGGATTCACAGCTTGCTCTCTTATGGTCTGGCCTCTTCCCCAGAGACATTTTTCCAGAAATAAACCGAGTCTCAACAATGCCCTGTTTAAAATCCTTTAATGGCTTTTCATTATACTTAAACCCAAGACCATGGCTTCCCAAGCCAGGGTGGCTCTAGCCCCTGACAATCTTTCTATTCCCATCAGTAATCCTTGCACCACAGCCTCATACGTCAATCTGTTGTTCTTTTAATGTTCTGACCTCTGCTCTGGGGACGTTTGCATGAGCTACGTCCTCTTTAGGAATGCTTGCTACTTATACCCTTCATCTAGCCGGTTCCATTCCAGACTTTTCAGAGAGGACCTCACTAACCACTTTGTAAATTACAAGTAACTCCAGGGCTGGTATATAGTGCCCAGCATGCTCAAAGCCCTGGGTTCAATTCTCAGTACCGAACAAGCTAGGTGTGGTGGCACATACCTGCTGTGGTGGTTTAAATGTGAACGTCCCCCACAGGCTCAGGAATTTGAACTCTTCATCCCCAGCTATCAGGAAGCACAGCTTAGAGTAAACATTGGAGAAAGCAGTATTGTCAGTGGGCCTAGTTTCTTCAATGGAAGAAAAATGAGCGACCCTAGTCAACTACCTGGAATGCCAGAGTGAAGAGGGGTCAATCAACCTGGTGATGTTTTTGCTATTCTATGAGCCAGCCTTCCCAAGTACTCCAATATCCTGAGCATCGTTTAGGCCCTGATCCTGAGCCTCAAATGAATAGACCGCATCCTCCACCAATAGAGTTGATCCTTATGCTTATACAGATCCTTCTCTAGGCCCTAGCCCTGAACTCTCTTTATCAGCCAATAGAGTCCATTCTTATTGTAAAGGTCACAGGTCATAAGTTCTCCTGTGTTTAAATGTGCAAGCAAAATAAACCGCAGGGTCAGTCCCCGGAGGTCTTGACCCAGTGCCTGCAAAAGTTTTCACTCTTATCTCTCTGTGGTCTGCTTTCCCACCTGTGGTAATACCTCCAGGAATCTCTTGCACCCACCTAGTGCTGGGAGAGGTTTAAGAGGTGTGGTCTTGCTGGAGGGAGTATGTCCTTGCAGGTAGGCTTTGTGAGCTTATTGCTTCCTGTCATATCGGTTCCCTTTCCCTGATTTGGGCTTGTGTTTGAAGCTGTGAGTCCTCAGCTTCTTGGTCCTGTTGCAAGTCCTGTTGCTCCATGGCTTCCCTCCAATGATGGACTCTAACCTTTCAGGAGCCATGAGTCCAAATATCCTTTTACTTCTGTGAGTTGCCTTGGTTGTGGTATTTTATCACAGCAACTAATACATCTACAATCCTACCACTTAGGAGGTAGAGGCAATCAGATCAGCATTCCAAGATCATTCTTGACTATGTAGTCAGTTTAAGGCCAAGTCTCAGAAAGTGAGAGAGAAAAGAGACTCCCTTCACTTCCTATTAATCACCTGGAAGCTGAAGCAGAAACAGGGTATTTATTAGTTTGCTAGAGTGCCAAAAGTGGGTTGACTAGATGTCTAAAGTCAAGATAAGGGCAGGTTGAGACTGGTGAGGGATAGATGCAGTCTATGTGCTGCTCCTAGATTGTGGTGCTTGCTCGCTGTCTGTGGAAATCCCTGGCTTCTGCTCCATCACCACCTCTGCCCCCATCTCTCCCTGTGCCTAAATGTCCCCAATTTATAAGGACACAGTCATGGTGGATAAGAGTCCATTCTGTTTCAGGCTGAGCTCATTAACTAATTATATCAGGAGTAATCCTATTTCCAAATAAGGTCATGTTATGGTACAGGAGGGGTTAGAGCTTCAGTGTATGGATTTGAGGGTGATGGAATTCAATCTACAGCAGTGTCAACTTACTTATCACTTATTGTCCACTTCAGTCAGTTTCTAGAGGGCAAAGCTGTTCCCCTTCTTGCTCTTGCTGCTGTGCTTGCCACTAGGACTCTCAAAATAATGCTTATTGCCAAGTGGTGATGGTCACACAACTTGGCAAATACATTAAAATCTGATGAATTGTACATTTCGGGGGAGCTGATCTATGGTGTATAAAATACATCTCAAATAAAGTAACTCCCAAGAAATCCCTGCCAATGCAATGACGGTTGTACAGCTCTCATTCTGAGTTATAATCCTAATTCCCCACAGGTTTCTGGCTGCCCAGCCCTCATTTTGGGGTCTTCAGGGTTGTGGGTGGAGAACATCGGCAGGGTGATGGATCTTCAATGTTTTTAAGAATGTGATAAACATTTGCTATGGTTCGAGAGTGTCTCCCAAGGGCTCAACTGTTGAAATGTCATTTCCATTTGATAGATGAAGATATTAATTCAGCTCTGGTATGTAGACATGGGACTTTAGGGAGTAATTAGCATTAGACAAGCTCATCATCATGGTGGAGCTTTGTGATGAATACTGGAGGCTTTCTAAGAAAAGGGAGAAGGGTCAGAATCTGTGCACGGGCATTTACTGTCTCTTACTGTGTGATACCCCTTCACTTTCTTTGGAGTCTATAATCAAGAAGGCCATCGGATGAGCCTTAAACCTGGGACCTTTAGAATCAGGAGCTGAAATGAATCTTCCCTTGAAGATGCCCAAACCAAGGTATTTCATTATGGTTACATGAGAGAGCTTAATGTAATATGCCAATAGATACACACACAACCCTCTGCCTACAGTGCTGTTGACTGTTTCAGCTTGGAGTATCCCCCCCCCCTCCCCGACTCATGTGTCTGAACAGTTAGTCCCCAGATGGTAGTTCTGTCTGGGGGGATTCTAGAAGCGTAGGGCAGTGGGGCCTAACTGAAGAAAACAAGTCACAAGGGAGTAGCCTCATGAGTTATAACCTATGTTTGTGTCAGGTGGCATGCTCTCTACTTGCTGAGTGTCAAGACCTTATGCTCCCATTGGCGTAGCTCAGGCTGCTCTCTCCACCACACCCTCCCCTCTGGGATGCACTGGGGCCCCTTGAGCCCTGAGCTGAAGTAAACCTTCCTCTCTTAAGTTGGTTCTGTCAGGTAACCTGTCATTGCTATGGAAATGCAATGACTGTAGGCACTTCCTGTATGATTGTGGAGGATTTACAGACACCCTGAACAAGGCATTTCTACTGACTACAGTAGCAGTGCCCAGGTTACCACTCCAGAGAGTAAGGGATTCCACCCAAAGCACAAGGGCCTATGGGGAAGTGAAACACTTTGCTTCTGCTTGCAAGGAACTTAGGATATACTTAAAGAGGAAAAATACAGAACAAAACCGTCAGCCCATGCAATAGAAAATTATGAGGAGAAGTTGAAGCTGCAGAGAAAGCTACCCCAGGAGCTCTCAGGTGGAAGCTACTACTTGCTGGGCTCCCCACAGCTCACTGAATTAGACACAAGGAGAGACAGGGCAAATAAGTTTGTTTCAGGGTTTGAAAACCGATAGAAGCTGAGCATGGGGGCTCCCACACATAATCCCAGCACTCCAGAGGCTGACACAGGAGGAACATGATTTCGAGGCCAGCCTGAGCTACATAGCAAGACCTTGTCTCAGAAAGAAAAAAGAGAAAAAGAAAATATAAGCAGGCTTCAGTCAGGTATGGTGGAACACACCTTTAATCATGGTACTGTCGGGGCAGAGGCAGATAGACCATTATAAATTTGAAGTCCGTCTGGTCGACATAGCAAGTTCTAGGACAGCCTGGTCTACATAGCAAATTCCAGACCAGCTAAGGGTACAAAGTGAGATAATGTTTCTTAAAAAAGTAGGCTTTGCCATATAAATTTAATTTTTAAAAGTCTTATTGATTTTTAAATATAAATTATTTTTAAGGGATTTATTTATTTTATATATATGAGTGCTTATCTGCAAGTATGAATGCGTACCACAAGTGAGTAGGGTGCCCACAGAGGCCCAAAGGTAGTGTGAAATCCCCAAAACTGGAGTTTGTGAGGCAAACTTGGGTCTTTGCAATAGCAAAGTACTCTTGAATCCTGAGCCATCTCGCCAGCCCTACAAAAACAATTGTTATTTCCTTTCTTTAGAAAATGTTTAATGTCCTCCAACTTCTCATACACAATACTCACAATGGGCTTTGGATGTAATGGGAATAGTTCCAAATCCATTGAAGTGTCTTCTTCAATACTCTGTACCCAGCGGTCTCCATCATTCTGTTCCAGAGGAACCAGTTTCTACAAATGAACAGCCTTGTCCCATGCTCCCCCACCCAGCACCAGCTCCACACCAAACAGAAATTCTCACAATGGGGGTTTTGATGAAGGAGAGAGGGTAGCCTGTGGAGGAGGAGAAGAAACGGGCAGCTAAGGCTTTGCAAGTAGAGGAGAGAGAACAGTCCACCATACTGGACTCTCCACTCTGTGTCAAGAGGTGTCATTTTCCTGCTACGTTCTGACCTTTACAAACCCTGAAAGAAAAAAACAGAAGAAGGAGAATTTTCTAGAAGATGGGCCAGAAGGAAAGTCTTTCCAACAGTGGTTTATATCCTATAAGAGGTGATTGCATGAGTTTAGGTTGGTCAGGTCCTTAGCCTCCAAACTGTTTTCTTACCTCAGTGATGACCTCATAATCATGTATCACCCAAGTGAAATTAGCAGGAGTGATACAATGGTGAAGTAGGGGTGAAGGGGGGTAGGAAAGAAAGAAGGAAGAGAGGGAGGGAAGAGGGAAAGAATGTTCTCTGGTTGTTTGGTTGGCTTGACAGTGTATTTTCAGCTTCATTAATTTTTTTAGCTTCATCAATTTGAACATAAAACCCATCTTTGGGATGACCAGGTGAATGATGGCTATATTATACGGTTTGTCTTTCAAATTGTCATAGCACAATCCAGTCCCTCATGGTTTAGACCAACCTGGAAACAATCTACTACTAAGAAAGACTTTATTTTTTGAGACAGAAAACCAAAAGCTACCACATCCACCCCCAAAAGCACACTTTAGGAGAAAAACCTACTGTGGTATTTTAAAGTCAATTGCTCAACTTTCAGGCACGGTGAGCACTCATTTGTGTGATGGTAAATTCTGCAAATCAAGACCTCTAGAAAAATATCCCCAACGTGCTAATTGTTAAACAGTTAACCAGCAGCTGGGTGGTGGTGGCGCACACCTTTAATCCCAGCACTCGGAAGGCAGAGGCAGGTGGATCTCTGTGAATTTGAGGCCAGCCTGGACTACAGAATGAGTTCCAGAAAAGGCACCAAAGCTACACAGAGAAACCCTGTCTCAAAAAAACCCAAAGAAACGAAACAAAACAAACCAAACAAAAAACGCAGTTAACCAGCACAGTATCTTTCCATATGATGACTGACAGCTCTCGCTGCAAGAGGACAATGAGAAACCATCTATTTCTCAATCAGCAAGTTGGAACAGGTACAGATACTTCTGAAGACCAACTGAGAACTCGTTCGGGGACTGTCATTTAAATAGTCAGCTGATACTAAGTGCCTACTGTCTGGTTCCTGCCACGCTAGGTTGATGCTGAAGAGCCAGGAATGAGGAATGATGTAGCTCCTGGCTGCTGAGTGCATCAGGATTTGTTTGGGGAGACAGGATGGGCGTGCGCAGAATAATTATGGGAGAACACAAAGCTCAGTGTAACTCCATGGAATATTGTCTTATGAACTCAGCATGGCAAGAGTTCAGAGAAAAGACAGATTACAGGGGGACTAAAATTAGGCAGGAAAATTGTGCAAATCATGGTCCTTGCTAATTGATAGAAGTAACAGAGAGCTGGCTTTCCCATAATGGGATGTTTGGCTTGTGGCAAAGGGATCCTTAGACAATTAAAAAACCCTTTGAGCTTGTCTCTCTCTTACTTAATAGCAGTACCACTCTCGAATGGATTATTGGCACAGGGAGCCCATTGTTCCTTGTGACAGATGGTGACATCGCTGGCAGAGTGGCTATTCATGAATTTTTGCCACTTGATCAATGGATTGGTCTTATTTTCTGCCCAGAAAAGAAGAGAGATGGATGTCCCGGGGCCTGGGACTTTAGCTGCCATTGGATGAGACTGTTTAGGTTTGAATGCCCTGAGTTTGAATCTGGGACCCGCTACTTTTTAGTGACACTCAAGGGGCTGTTCCTTAGTTGCCTCTGGTAGGGTGGGGAAATGTGGTGTCCCTCTCACTGAGATACTCTGAGGACTGAAGTGGGTTCCCTCATATATAACATGTAGAAGAATGTCACACATGCAACAGACGTAGCATTTATTAGTATGGCTCTTGTCTGCTGGCTTAGCCATGTGGGGATGCACGATGTCGTGGAGTCACGCATGATCTCATACGCTGGTTCCCTCATTTGTAGGACTGCTATGGTCGCTGCTGCTCACCTGTGGGGCTGTCGTGAGGATTGTAGGGAACTAATTGTGTAAAGCACTTGGCAAACTGGAACGCTCTTTCCAATGTGCACTACAGTGCCAGAGTAAGAAATGAGTGACCTGGCTTCCAACCTCACGGTGGTACCTGCATTTGATGTGTCTTTGTGCTTTCCAGAACTCCATCGCTGTGTCTGTGTGCACAGAGCCATGGCTTGCCTGCTCCTTCAGAGAGTCCATCATGTGAGTGCACATAGAATACCTCATCTAAAGATTTATTTTCTGTTTATAATCTGTCCTCCAGCTTATTAAACTTTGGGTAAAGGTCTCAAATGGAGTTCATATAACTAAATGTGGGGGTTGAAAGAAAGCTGGCAGCAGCAAAAAGATTTCTGAACACAACTCTAAATGCAACAGGGTTTTTTTGGGGGGGCCACCAACCAGCTCCCAAATCACGACACAGAGACTTATCATTAGTTATGAATGCTTGGCCTTATCTTATGTGTGTCCTGCTAGCTCTTATAGAATATTTTAACCTGTTTCTCTTCATCTACATTTTGCCTTGGGACTTTTCACCTTTCTTTCAGTCTGTATGTCCTACTCCATGTCTGGCTGACTGGCTGGCCCTGAGTATTTCCTTCTCTTTCTCCCTCATTCTCTCTCCTCTCTTCCCAGAGCCTAGATTCTTCCTCCTACTTATTATCTTTGCCCACCAGCCCTGATTTTTCCTCTACTGCCTACCTATTGGCCATTCAACCTTTTATTAGATTGATCATATGCCTTAGGCAGGCAAGCAACACATCTCTACATAATTAAACAAATGCAAGCATAAATAAATGTAACACATCTTTATATAGTTAAAATAATATTCCACAACATAAACAAATCGAACACATCTTTATATAGTTAAAGCAATATTCCATGACACCTAAAATTAGTTCAAAATCAAGTGTGTAATGAATCTGAGATGTTTGTGACAACACTCACCCTTGGTGTAGTATGTGACAGTGTTCAGCCTTGGTTCCAAGCACACAGTCATGCAACATGATGCCTGTGCCCTGGAACACCCTGGCTCACTTTCACTCTGCTGCACGCTATGAATGGCAGTGCTTGTACTGATATGAAGTTGTTACTCTTCTAGAAACACAATAGTCTGATTACAGAAAGCAGAGGCTTCATGTTTTCCTACCATCATTCCTCAACATATAAATATCAAATTACTACAACTTTGGATTGCATTGTTTCAGAATGTTTGCTTTGAAAAAAATTGCTGCTTGGGGTGATTATTTGAGCTTTATAAAAAATTCATTAAAATGAATTTGGGCTTGCAATTAGTACAGAACTTTCAACAATTACTGAAATGCCCTTAAACACACTTCTGCTTTTTTATATGAGATCTTTATATGAAGCAGCATTCTCAGCATTGGTGATTACAAAATCAAATATTGGTCAACTCTTAAAAGCACTGAAGATGCACTCCATCTGGCAGTGTTAAACGTTTATCCAACATTTAATTCTCTAGTTAAAGTAAACAAGTACATCTATCTCATTAACATGCAAATTGCCTCTACCTTTGACAAATGGTGAAATTATATATATATATCAAAGAATTGCTTTCAAATCAATTTCTTTATGATTTATGATTAGTAAACACTTGATTTTTGTATACTAATTTTATATGCCTGTATATACAGGATCTTATTAAAAATTTCTCAGATGAAAAGGGACCATGAATTGGAGAACTATGCTCAAGTCCACTTCCTCCTCTCCCTGTGGAACCTGTGCTCCTCAGAGGACAGAGATGGCTGTACTCCAGGTGTCTAGACAGCAGCCTAGCACCGGGGAGAAGTTCCACCTACATCAGTGTCAGAATAGGTGCTTGCCTTGTCCTTGGCTCACACTGCCTCCCAAGCAGAAGAGTGAACCAAGAGACATCTCCAGAGGAACGGATCAATCAATATACTGCACGTGTTTAAAGAGAAGTCACCTGATTTACTCACTTTTCTATTATGTGACAAAATACCACGACCAAGTTAACTTATTGGGGCTTATGGTTCCAGAGCGTTATGATCCCTAATGGCAGGGGCAGCATGGCTGACATATTGGCTGGAGCTGGAAGCTGAGAGCTTACATCTTGAACCTCATGCAGGAAACAGAGAGCAAACTGGGAATACTGGAAGTCTTTTGAACCCTCAAAGTACCCCCCCCCCAACCCCACCAGTGACATACTTCCTCTAGCAAGGCCATACCTCCTAAACTTTCCAAATAGTGCCACCAAGCTGGGGACCAAGTGTTCAAATGCCAGAGCCTATGGGGGACATTCTCGTTCAAACCACTATAACATCAATCCATAACTTAGGTAGCATATACTGCCATGTGCACACACAACTTGGCCGGGTCCTTTGAGGGGAGGCAGATGCAGAGAAGGTATGATCTCTGTTTATACTATTAACAAACAAACAATCAAAAACTCCAAAAAACAAAACACAAGAAACAGCCTAGGTTGAGATCTCATAAATCTCAGTATTTTTCCACCTTAACCTCACCTTCTAAACCTGACCGCTCATCACTGACACTAGCTCCCAAAAGTGGATGCTTATTCGGATCTAGGAGAACCACAAGGGGTTGGTTTACCAAGCCCCGTAGGTCGACCACTTGTTTGTAAGGTTTTCCATTTCAGAATCAGAAATGGAACCACAGAACCGTTCTTCCTCCAGAGGGCTTAGTAAAGACTCCGTCATTTCCACACGAAGAACAGGGGTGGGGAGGGAGAGTCTAAATCAGAAGAAGAACAGAGTGAGGACTCTGCAGGTGGACAGCCTTCACACAGAAAAGCAAGCCTCAGTCACCTGTGCCGCCAACAGCCATGACATTCATGAGAGGTATAAAGATTTAGGGGACTTTTATGTGGATATTTAGAATAATCCTTCTTTAAAAACTACCACTACTCTGAGGACCAAAAAAATGTTTGCTTGGCTAAGTTTCTTTTAATGACTATGAAAACCCATGAAGGAGGAAAACTGGCCAGGAATTTTTTTTTTTTTTTTGGAGGGTATGAAAGCCTCTTATTTTTATAGTTTTGAAAATCCTTGGAGTTTAACTTTGAACTTTAACCAAGAAAAATTATATCTTATAAACAATGGCGTTTGTTGATTGGATGAAGAACTGGGTCAATATTGGTCTTGGCAGCCTGTATTGGCTGCTGCAGCAGAAATATGCGGGTTGTGGTGTTAAAAAATTATGTCAGTTCCTCACCATGCATATCTTTTTCTTGGCATTTTGCCTGGGAATTAGTTTCCAAAGACACTTCCAGAAGTCAGCCTAGAGCCTGGCCTCCCTGGTCAAGGAAGTTACACATGAGCTCTCGGAAAGCATCCGGGCCTGGTGAGCTTCCGGAGGGGAGGGAGGGAGGGAGGATGAGGGTCTGGGCACCTCAAGGCTCTTGTCCCTCTCCCTACATACATTTCATGGTGATTTTTCCCTAAAAGGGTGAAAAAAAAAAACCCAACAAATCCAAAATCAAACAGTCCATTTTGGGAAATGAAAAGTCAAGACAAGCATGTTAGAATGTTCTAAATCTCACAAGGGGTGGGAATCGGGGTGGAATTTTTAAGGAACATCAGTAGCAAACTTTTGGTGTTTCATTTTAGACTAACATAGGGTCCAGGAGTCTTTGACACAGGTTTATCTATGGGGTACTTTTGGGTTGGGGTGTGTGTGTGTGTGTGTGTGTGTGTGTGTGTGTGTGTTTATTTGTATGTGGAGGCCAGAGGACAACCTCAGTTACTTTTCACTTTTTTTTTTTGACAGAGTCTCTCACTAGTCTTGAACTCTCCACGTAGACCAGGCTAGCTGTGCAGAGATCCCCAGGAACCCATCTGCTTCTGTGTCTCCTGTACTACTTGACTGACTGACCTATCTCCCGAGGCCACACTGGTATATTTGTAAAGTGTGCTGAATGGGAGTGGGCCCGGGTACTCAAGGCTCTTGTCCCTTTCCCTACACAGCTTTCACTGGGACTTGTCCCACATGGGACCAAAAAAACCAAACCAAACCAAATCTCCTCTGCAGAGCCGGGTTGCGTGTTCTCATTCGTTACGTAGGCCTGTGGAGGTGAGGGGTGGGGCTGTCAAGGAAAGCTCAGTGGGGATCCACTTTTGACCCCATCACGGAAGGTGTGTCCCACCTGTTTGCCTTGCAAACTCTCTGTTGCCTCACCTACACTGTGAGGGCGTGAGGCATTGTCCTACACTTCAGCGGTTGGCACAGTGCTCTGTCTTCGCTACGGTTGGGTAAACCCTTGCCACTGCCTGGAAAAGACCAAACAAAGAGGGTCTGCTGGGTGACCCCATCCTTGGGCTCCTGGTGGCCAGTGGGAGCCCTTTGGCCTTTGCACCAGTCTAACACTGTCACACTGCCACTAGAGACACCCCTGGCACGGAGGCTGAGATCTTGGCACATCTCTTTGCAAAGGTCGCCAACTCCATGGCTGCCAGATTCTCACAGCTTTCTGACTATGTCTCAGAGACATGAGTGCAAGGTCTAGGACTCCTTTTACCCTGACTCAGTAAGGATGTGCTAGGCCACATATCAATAGCAAAGAAATATGATCTCTGCTGATACTGAGTACAGATAGTCTCCCATACTTACACAGAGCACTTTGTATGCTGTCTTTAACTGAACCCACAATGTTCACATTGAGGAAATCAAAGAGAGAGATCTTGCAGTGGGTAGCAATGGTCAGACTCTGCTGTTGGTCTCTGGGCAGAGATGTACCATTTCTAAGACAGACACAGAAGTGAATCTCTCACAGGTCCTCTTGTTCTTTTTTCAAGATCATTCTAACCCGGTGGCCAGCAATCCCATACCTAGTGGATGACTGGCAGAACCACCCATGTCCATAAGCACATTGATTACCAGTACAGATGGTAGGCTCATCCACAAGTCCCCAAGACCTGCAGGGCTGGCCTTCTCTGTCAGTCATTCTCCAACTCTCCCAGCCTGTGCAGCAGAATGCTCAGAACCCTACCCTATGTCCCGTTTTCAAGGGCCTTCACCTCTCCTCTGCACAAGATAGTTTCTCCTGCTACAGCCAGCATTCCCAAAGCACAGTGGTGGCTTTGAATGCTTCTACAACAAAAATAATAGATTAGTTGCCAGGCAGTGGTGGTACACATTTTTAATCCTAGCACTTGGGAGGCAGATGCAGGCAGATCTGAGTTGGAGGCCATCCTAGTCTAAAGAGCAAGTTCCAAGACAGCCAGGGCTACACAGAGAAATCCTGTCTTGGGGGAAGAAAAAAAGATTAGTCATTGACTCTCAGGGCTGGAAAGAGTCCTCATGTCACCTGATCCAATGTAATCATTTTTAGAAAAAAAGAGTTGAGGCCCAGAGAGTTTAAACAACACAGCTGAGGCCACATAACAAGGAAGAGGTCACTTTAGGACCAGAACCTCACGCTCATGACTGTTACACATAGTATATCCAGTTCAAAGTGATCTGAATTTATTTATGAATGCAGAGTGAGGTAGAGGAGACAGGTGATGAAGACATCATTCCCTAGCCTTGAGATGAAGGCATTTTGAGGGATAGTAGGTATGAAACTACCTCACTCTCCTCCCCAGAATGTCATCCTGTGTGGCTTTGCTGGCCCATGACTTGGAAGAAAATAAGTCGAACTTTCTTTCCCTGTTGTGGTAGGTCCCACATGACATATAGTCACAGGGCTCTTCTTCAGTGCTCTGGGACACCATGGAGGTCAGAGAACAAGTTGTGGAAGTCACTTTTCTCCTTTTACCACATGGGTTCTGGGAACTGAAATTGGATGGTCAGCCCTGGTAGCAAGTGCCTTTACCTGCTGAGCCATCTTGCTGGCCCCGTTATTCTTTTTTTATTTAGGATGAACTCCAGCTCATGGGCTAGAGCTGTGCATATCCAGGGTGGGTCTTCCCTCTTTGTTAAATCTCTCAGGAAACACTCTCACAGACATGCCCAGAGATGAGTCTTGTAGGTTATTCTACATCTAGTCAAATTGACAATGACCACCACAGAGGACAAATGACATTAAACTACTGCAGTGTCTATTAGGTGTCAAGTAGATGGTCAACTTCAGGGGTCCAGAGCTGAGGGGAGAAGTGGGAGATAGACATTGATTTAGAACGGGCATTTAGTGCTGTGGAATAATCCCTTTGTACACTGTGAAGATGTGTTGCTCTCATTGTTAATAAAGAGCTGACTGGTCAACAGCTATGCAGGAAGAAGCTAGGCAGGAGAGCCAGACTGAGAGAATGCTGGGGAGAAGGAGGGCAGAGTCATGGAGAGTCACCAGCAAGCTGCAGAGGAAGCAGGAGATGAGTCTACTGTGCTGAAAAAAAAAAAAGGTACCACCACGTTGTAGAGAGTAGATAAGAAATACGGGTTCATTTAAGATGTAAGAGCTAGTTAGTAACAAGCCTAAGCTATTAGCCAATCGTTTATAGTTAGTGATAATGTGTGGTTATTTGGGAATGAGCTGGCAGGACAGAGCTGACTGGTGGGACTGAAAAGCTCCACCTACACTGTGGTCCAGATGAGCTCATGGATACCATGAGGAAAGACAGGACATCTAAAGATGGAGGCCTAGGGTAGCCCACGCTTCAAGTTAGAGATGAGGGAGGGAACTGACAAAATAACCCAAAAGGAGTAGTTCAAGTGAGGAAGGATGAGCTGGAGAAAGAGAGAAAACTGTTTGGGAAGGGCTTGAAACCAGCCCTGGCTAATCAAATTATTGCTGGTGATTTGAGAAACTGGAAAAAAAAAAAAAGCATTCTGTTTTTCCAAATTCTCTAGTATCGTTAAAAGGAAGAGTGGGCCAGGCGGTGGTGGCACACGCCTTTAATCCTAGCACTTGGGAGGCAGAGGCAGGTGGATCTCTGAGTTCAAGGCCAGCCTGATCTACAGAGTGAGAGCTAGGACAGGCACCAAAACTACACAGAGAAACCCTGTCTCTAAAAAACAAAAACAACAAAAACAAAAAGGGCCACAGTTGGAGAAATTTAGCCCTCCTAAATTTCTGAGCGGTGTAAACCCTAAGTTTTTGTGTGATCCAAGCAAGAACAAACCATGGGCCACTGGGGCAACTTGGTGGCTCTTGACTTTTTGGGGTGTAAGAATGAGATAGATTTAAATTTGCTTAGACTATGAAAGAAATGTTGCCTTTTTGTGATGTCTACTATCACATTCAGTCCACTGCACTGAGAGTTCCTTCAGAGCAAGGGAACGATGGGAGTGGAAAACAGAAATTGGACGCAAAGTCCACCTCGTCCTTGGAACCACACGGTTGCCACCCTGCCGGGAGAGGGTTGAGGCACACGTGAAGGGAGGCCCCTGGCGTGCTTTTGGCAAGAAGTTGTCATGAAAGAGAAAATGCTCCTTGCCCTTGAGTGCCACAGAGGGAATTAGGAAACTCCGCCCCAGCTTTGTCACCCAGCTAAGCACAAGTTACACTGTCCCTCTTCCGTCTCCAGCATCCTAATTGCACTACAAGTCTGGGACCACAATTAGAACCAGAACCAGACCCCAGAGGCAAAAACCAGTCAACCGTCTGAGTCACCGAATTAGAGAAGCACCAGACATTTGGAAAGAGAGCCTACTGGGTGAGGGGACCTTTAGAATCTGGACATCGTTGGTAACAAGTTAATGAGTTTCTAAAAATTGTTTTTGAAATTACAGTGTAGAGAGACACCGAAAAAGGTTCTTGAAAGTAAAGACAGCAAGTAATACTCTTCATTCACTCACTCACTCACTCACTCACTCACTCACTCACTCACTCACTCAGTCATTCATTCATACATTTGCACTCTTTGATTTTGGAACACCATTCATGCATCATGGAGAAGAGGTAGAAGTGAGAGGTGTCTTCATACCACCTACAGTCTAGGCATAGCTAGGAAAGGAGAAGATTGCTGCCTTCTGTGACCATGTCAGAGGAGAAACACAGGTACCAGAAGATCAGAGAGAAGCAACATGATCAAAGGGAGGGGTCACAAGGCTTCTGAGGTGAAACAGCATCTAAGCCGTTGTCTGCAGACAAGGGCAGTCCAGGGACGTGTGGGTACCTACCATCGTAAGGAGACAGTACCATGGACATCGGCAGCCAATTGCTCAGGTTTAGGTCTCGGAGCCTCTAGGAGCTGCAGACATTGCTTGGGTGAGTAGTCTTCCTCTGCGCCAGTATCCTCACACAATAATACCACTTCCAATCACACGGACTCCGGAGCGTCAAGCAGTCCACAGCACACTGAGCACTAATCTACTCACAGCCAAGAGACTGGGGAGCTGCGGAAGGTGCCCATAATCCCTTCTAAATTAGAAATTTGTTTCAGAACTGTTAGGAAATGTATTTCCTAGGATTTCACTACCACATCCCAAACCTTATTTCCCTGCACTGTTTCAAGCTCCTCGATGACAAACACACCAGCTGCCAGGTCTTTAGCCTCTGAGGTGGAGAAAGAGTGCCAGGGCTTATATGAGAATCATGAGCTGGCAAGATGGCTCAGCAGGTACAGGAACTTGCTGCAAGGCCTGGTGACCTGAGTTTGATCCCTGGGACCCGCATGGTAGAAGGAGAGGACAGCTTCCCACAGGTTGTCTTTTTATCTCCACACGTATGCCACAGCATGTGCACATGGGTGGACATACATAAAGATAAGTAAAAATGCAATTTAAAAAGTTTTAAAGGGAGAACTTTTCAAAGTTGATGCGGGGAGATTGCTGGAGGGTGGGAGGCACCATCCCCAGTCACTGGCCGCAGAATTAACTCCCGGGTCACAGGCTCAGTTAAAGTCATTTATGAAATAGAAGAACAAGTAAGGGCAGAGTGACCAGAGATCATTGGCCTGGATTTGCATTTTTTAAATGAATTATTTGTGAATTTTATACAATGCACCCCGACCACAGTCATTTCCTATTCCCCCAGGTCTACCCTCCTATCCTTGGGACATACTCCTCCTCCCAAAATAACCCCAAATCACCAAGTCCAATTTGTGTTGTCCATATACTCATTGGGGCCTGGTCAAAGGGCATTTAAAAAATTAGTAATAATAAAAAAAGATAATGAGTTCATGTATCACCTCCACCCGCGTGGGCACAGAGTTCTGTGGCTTTCAGTGCTGGCCCGGGCTATATGACCAGCACTGCTATCTGATTCCAGAATGTTCTCATCACTTTATAAAGAAAACATTTGCCAGGCTTTTGAAGCAGCAGCCCTGTGGCAGAGCTGCTGTTGTAGAAATAAAGGATCTATGATCAGGAAATTGATAAACCGTGTAGATCTGGAGTTGAGAGCTCATTTTCAGGACATGCCTGCCTGCTCCTGCCCTGCAGCTTCACTTGAGATCTGCCCCCGCCCGCCCCATCTCTACTGACCATGAATTGGCCCACAGCCACACCATCTTCTGGTCTATGTCTGAGATCCCCTGAAACCCTCCCTCCTTTAAGTTGCTCCTGCCAGGTTTTCTGTTGACAGCAAGAAGACACAAAACGAATACGAGCACTACTCCTCCCTGTGGGTTCGCAAAGACCCTAAGCTCTCCAACCTCACAAGCACATCCATTGTATGGGAAAGAAGAGAGGGCATATTTCCAAGGCGGGCTTCTCAACGGCCCCTCTCTAGTTATCCCACATGGCTGGCTCGGCTCCTCCTTTTCTTTTTTTAGATTGTATAGGAATAGGGGTTTAAGGAGTACAGAGTCCCAGCTGGGGAAGATGAAAATGTTCTAAAGAGGTAGCGATTTCAGCTGTGTGTGGGGGTGGGGGGGGGGGGGTGGGCGGCGGCGCCTGCCTTTAATCCCAGCACTTGGGAGGCAGAGGCAGGTGGATCTCTGTGAGTTCCAGGCCAGCCTGGTCTACGTAGTGAGTTTCAGGATAGCTAGGGCTGTTACACAGAAACCCTGCCTTGAAAAACCAAATAAAAAAAAAAAAGAGAGAGAGAGAGATAATGGTTGCACAACAATGTGTATGTGCTTAGTGCCACAAACTGTGTGCCCCAGAGCAGCTAGGACGGTATATTGTACGCTATACATTTTTCTTTGACAAGTTAAGAACTAATGATATGCTTACGCTAGTTTTATGGTTAAACAGTTCCATGAACTCTAGATGGTCCTACAGTTGGGGTTCCTTAGCAAGAATCTGAGTGTCCTCTTCTGTGAAATGGGCCTAACCTTTGATTTAATTAAAAAAACACCTATGGAGCAGTCACTTTGGTTGAAAGTTCAGGCTGGTGGCCTGGGACTGTGTGGCTCCCTGGGCTTTGGGAAATGGGTAAGTCGAGTCTTTCTCTGTGCCTGGGTTTTGCCATCTGAAAAACGAAGACTATTGTTCCTCCATTATGAGGCTGTGATAAATAAATGAGTGAATGCATCAAGATTCCTGTGGGAGTGCCACCTGTACTTAGTATCTGTCCAAAGTCCTGCTCTCCCGGAGCAGACAACAGAGAAACTATGGGTTGTGAGTGTAGCCAGCAGTTAAAGTCCACAGATGCTGTGTGTGAGACCGGGAGTTAGGGCCTCGGCACAGACTTGTCCACAGGAGCGGGGGGGGGGGATAGATGAATGGGGGGGGAGAGGGGGGACAGGAGAGAGAGAGAGAAGAGAAAGAAGAGAGAGAAAGGAGAGCCTGAGAGAGAAGGGGAGAGAAAGGAGATAGATGGAGAGGGAGAGAGGAGAGAGAGGGGGGAGAGAGGAGATAGGAGAGAGGAGAGAGGAGAGGAGAGAGAGAGAGAGGAGAGAGAGGAGAGAGAGGGAGAGGAGAGAGAGGAGAGAGGAGAGAGAGAGGAGAGAGGAGAGAGAGAGAGAAGAGGGAGAGGGAGGAGAGAGAGACAGAGGAGAGAGAGCACCTGGTAAGGTCAAGGTGACTTACATAGGCACTGGGTGAATGCTAATGTCCCTGCCCGGCCCTTTCCACCTCCCCATTCTGTGGAAGATCATGGCTGATGGGGCAGGCCCCTGCCATCTGAGGAGCTGAAGCCACAGCTCAGGCCGGCCTGCAAAGGCTGGCTGCTGTTTCTGTAGCAGGTACTTTTCCTGTTGCCCTGAGAGGAAACGTGAATCAGCCGCTGTTTGGTTCCATTTCCTGGGAGGCTGCAGGCCCAGGAAATCTGTGGTTTGAGCATCAGTTCAGAGATCAAGTGAAATGGCTATTGGCAGTGGAGTGTGTTGCTAGGACCACTGACAATGTTCTCTCAAGCCAAGTGACTCACGTTGAGCTGGCTCTTCAGGCCTCTTTCTCCTGATTACAAGCATCTCCTGAAATGAGTAGAATTTCCTGGCCTGGGGTGACTCTTCCTTAGCTGGACTGGATAGGAGAGCACATCTGGAGCAGTTTGGGTTAGGAGTGGAGTGTCCAGCCTGCATGATACAGAGGCCAGGCATGCTCACCCTCATGGGTACCACAGCTAGTGGATGCTGGAGTCAGGGACCTGCTCTGACCACTCCACACTCTCCAGCTACTGAGCAGAAATCCCACTGTGACCAGTCTTGGGACAACCAAACCATTTACCACACCTTGCCAATGGCCAATTAGGTTAAAGTTCACCTATTTATACAGCGATTCTCTATCTGCCAGTGTAATGAAACAATTAAGAAATCTTATGGGTTTTTTTTTTTTTTTGCAAAGACAGCAGTTAGCCAGTTGTTAGAAAAGACAAACACACACACACACACACACACACACACACACACACACACACACACACACGAGAGAGAGAGAGAGAGAGAGAGAGAGAGAGAGAGAGAGAGAGAGAGAGAATATGTACAGGTGTTAGACAACACCAAAGTATAAATCATTCCTTCCTTTGGGCCATGATTCCCTCCAAATAGTTCCTGTGTGCCAAGGGATCTTCCTGTGCGTGGACTGATCATGAGGGAAGAAGGGTTCCTCATGAAAGATACCAATGTGGTGACTCAAACGGGATGGCAGAGTCTGGTGCAGGCTACGTGAGGATGCTGTGATGTTAAGGGTGCTTGGGTGAACAGCCACACACCAGCTGCACTGCAATGCTGGTGTCTGGTTTGTGGTTTCATTGTATATGGTCTTGAAGTATTTCCTACAAAAGAGCATGGGAGCTGAATTCTACCTCCTTGGGCAAGCCTGAACATGCTTATCTGGGAAATGTGGACAATGATAGAAAATTCCTAGGTAGACAACACCCAAGAGAAAGTATTGGAAACAGTTAATAAATTCGGAGTCATCATAGAAATGCTATCAATGGTGACAGTGATATCAACAATGACAACAAAGGGTGAGACAGCTCGTGTGTGGAACCTCTCAGGGAGGAGCTCAGGGAGGAGCCTTTGCAGGTGGCTTGGGTGGAGGGTGTGATGGCGATCTACTGATATCTTTTCCAACTTTGAGATTCTGTGAGAAAGTGCAGAAGGTTTGTGAGTTGGGGTATGGGAGAGAAAGAGGCTGTGAAAAACTAAATGCATGCCTTGTCTAAAAGGGGGAGATGTTATGTAGCTCCAACCCTAGATAACTGAAATTTTCAGCTGATATATACACATGGCTGTATTTGTCTATTATCCATCCATCCATCCATCCATCCATCCATCCACTCACCCATCCATCCATCCACTCAACCATCCATCCATCCACTCACCCATCCATCCACCCACCCACCCACCCATCCACCCAACCATCCATCCATCCACCCACCCACCCACCCATCCATCCATCCATCATCCATCCACCCACCCCCATCTATCTACCCATCCATCTATCCATCCACCCACCCATCCACCCATCCATCTACCTATTTATCCCTCCATAGATCACTCATCAATTATTTATCTATAAACATCTATTATCTATCATCTATTGTATATTATATATAGTTCAGCTATGTATATACATAGATGTGTATTTTTGATGTATTCAAGAGATATATGAAGAATGTTCCTACCACACCAGACCCATCAGCATTCACATCCATCCTCTTTGTCTCCATCTCAGGCAAACACTAACTTGCTTCTGTCTCTAAGGATTTGCCTCTTCTGGAATTTGACATGAACAAATCATGCACTGTGATGGTTTGGCAAGCTGCTGCTTCCACTTAGCATCCTGTTTCCCAGGTCCATCATGCTGCAGCATGCATCAGTGCTTCATCCCTCTCCCTTGCTGAGGAGTATCCCATTCTATTGTTACATCCCATTCATACATCCTTCATCAGCTGATGAGTGGTTAGCTATTTCCACTTCGGGGTAGCTGTGAATCGTGCTGCTGTGACCCTTTGTGTACAACTTCTTGTGCAGATATTCTCATTTCGTTTGGGTAGACATTTAGGGGATGCCAAGTATCTCAATATTTCACAGAACAGATCTCTCCCTCTCTCACACACAAGAAACCAAACCAAACCAACCAACCAACCAACCAACCAACCAAACAAACAAACCTATGGACCAAACACAAGACATCAGAGAATAATTTTCCTTTCTCTCCTCTCCTCTTCTCTCCTCTCCTCTCCTCTCCTCTCCTCTCCTTTCCTTTCCTCTTCTCTCCTCCTCTCCCCTCCCTCCCCCTCCCCTCTCCTCTTCTCTCCTCTCCACTCTTCTCCTTTCTTTCTCCCTTCCTTCCTTTTCTCTTCTCTTTTCTTTCTCTCTTTCTCTCTCTTCCTTCCTTCCTCCCTCCCTCCCTTCCTTCCTTCCTTCCTTCCTTCCTTCCTTCCTTCCTTCCTTCCTTCCTTCCTTTCTCTTTCTCTCAAACTCACAGAGATCCACCTGCTTCTGCCTCCTGAATGCTCAGCTTTCTGTGCTCAGCTCAGAGAATAATTTTCAAACTTTGGTATAAGAATTTTTGTAGCTGTCACACCTGAATCCTTTTGGATTTCCACTTTCTCCAGGATTTTAATAAACTTCTGCATTCACTTTTTAAAATAATTTAATCTCCTTCCTTCCCTTCCTCCTTCCCTCACTCTCTTCCTTTTTTCCTCCTTCTTTCTTTCTTAATCTTAAGTCTGTGCTTGTTAGATCTTGTGAGACACATAGACATCATATCCCACTTTATTTTCATTTTATTTTTAACTTTTTTTGCCAGTCCTGTTTGGCTCTATCCTAGGTCCAACTTTCTTTTTATCTTTGTTTCCTTGGTTTGTGACACTGGGGATTGAACCCAGAGCCCGTGGCTGCTCTGCAAGCCCTCTCCACTTGAGCCACACCCCTAGCTTCTTGAGATGATAGAAATACCGGAGACACAGCTAGAATCAATTCAGAAAGAGAATTCCTAGCTGGAGCAGGAACACGGGCCAAGAGGGGCACTTGGGAACTCACTGTGCCTGGCTTCCTGGTGGTGTTCACACAGGCACAAGTGTAGTTTAGACGGTGTCTGCAGCCAGGGCAGCAGATGTGGCTTGAGAATACTGGTAGCAGTCACTGCCCCAGGAAGACATGTTCTTCTTTCTGTGCTTAGGAATGAGGGACAGGCTCCCTTTTCTGAGGAATGACTGCCCAGGTGGGCATATGGGTTCCTACCATAGAACCCAGTATACTCTGAGCCAAGGTCACTGTGGTAGCTCAGAGAAATGCTTTAAAGTGTGGCAACAAAAGATGTGAAACAAGAGAAATGTAATGAAATGTAATGGTTCTGCCCAGCTCTCCCATGTTATGTGATTTAGTGATGTGCTGGGTAGTGTTAGGCATACAATTTCATCTTCATAATCCAGTTTCCTCATCCATCAATGGAGACAAAACAGTACCTGCTTTATAGGAAAGTTTTTAAATTAAAGAAACAAAGTGTCTGGGAAAAGGCTGCCACACCGTAGGCACTGAGCAGACATTAGTACTGTTACTATACCAGAGTCCATCAGTATTTTCTTGTGTATCTAAACTTGTATGTGTCAGTGGAGTCTTTTGGGGACTGTGGGAAGGACTCTCAGAGGCCTCTGCCACAAGACTGAATAGTACCAGCTTCATGGGATTGACCTGACTACATTGTCCAGCCAGAAAGACCACGGTCAAAGAGATAGACATCTGATGGGCCGATGTCTGTCCTAGAAGTTAGAAAAAGATCACAGAGGAAGGAAGGCTGTAAAGCAAGCAGGGAGAATGCTCCAGGCAAAGTTTGCTGTCTACCAAGTGCTTCAGCTGTCTACCAGTTCAACAAGCTGTATCAGTGAACCAAAGGCCAAAATCAGTGTGATTGGAGAGGGAGCAGGTGATGCCCCTGGCAGAGGAAGCAAACCATGCAGGGGCAGAGGGAAGCCGCCATGTTTCTGAGCAATGAGCCACTAGCTAGATAGGACCTGAGCATGGGAGAGAGTGGGGAGAAACAGGGAAGGCTGGGAAGGCGGCGAGGGGCGATTGATCCCGAGAGGCTCTGTGTGTCAGGTTTACCATCTGAGAGCAACAGGGTGGTCAGGGGAGGAATCTGAAGATAGGTGCTACATGGTCAGGTTTTTCTAAATTCCAAACCTCCCTCTGACTTCAGTGAGGCAGAGGCAACAGCAGCCATCGCCATTAGGTAAGGGTGGAAAAGGAGCCCACAGGGGGCACAGGTATGGCGACGCGATTTAATAGCCGAACGAGGATAGAGATTCCAATGCTGTACAGAGAACTACATGGCAGAATTGGGCTCCAGTGGAACGGACTCAGGAGGGAAAGTTTTGAAGACTCTTGAGTATTAAAAAAAAAAAAAAAGTATATTGACACTGAGACAAAGCAGGGGGAAATTCCATAAAACAAACGACCCAAGCCAACGTTGCGAAAGTGAAACCGAGCCGTCCACGGATAACTTTGACTTATTTGAAAACTCAGATGAAGGGCATCACTATTCTGAATACGGAACCAAGAACTCTTGCTGCCTTGCCGCCCCTCAGAGGGTTTCCTGGCCACGTGGGCAACTTCAGTTGGCTTCTGTGAAGTGTCTTGGGAAGGCTCATCTGTTCTCTGATCAACGCCTTTTATTAGCACGTGACTATTTGGATTCATTTCCTATTGCTACTCGAGTCATCTACTATTAACAGAGTGGCTTAAGTCAACAACAGCAGCAAACCGTCTTACAGTTTGGGAGATTAGAAGCCCCAGCTTGGGTCACATAGAACGAAAATTAACATGCCTCCGAGGGCTTTGTTGCTTTCTGAACGCTCCAGGGGAAAATCTGTTGCTTAGCCTTTTCCATTTCCAGTGGTCGCCTGCATTCCTTGGCTCCTGGCCTCTGCCTCCCTCTTCAAAGCCAGCGACTGCCTCACTCTGAGGTCTGCTTCTGTCATTACATTCTGGGTCTCTGCTTTTCCTGTCTCCCCTTGTCACTTGTAAAGACTGTTGTGAGTTACTGGGCTGACCGGCATAACCAGGACCATTGTCCCTGCCTGAAGGTCCACATCCCCAGCTGCCCATTCCTTTTGTCATATGTTCACGGGTTCTGGGGGTTAGGGTGTGGGCATCTGAGGGGGGAGGCATTTACTCTGCCTACCACAGTGCTTGAGCATGTTACAGAATAGATGCCAGAGAGGCAATGTGTGTGGTGGTTAAACTCAAGCTTTGTGGCCAAGTACATTGGATTTTTCAGGCTGCCTCCCCCAAGTGCCAACCCTGTGGCTCCCGAGTGTCTGTTTCCTCATCTGGCAGTGGGACAGTAATCAGACTCACCTCATAAAGTCATGGCGAGGACCAATTAATTACATATATAATATGCACGTACATACACACATGTGTACATACTTGTATTTATGCGATGTCAAGAACTTTGAACAGTAACTAGCAAGTGCTAGGGCTTATCAAATATTGCATTATTATCTGATAGATGGATTTTATATAGCCTTATTTTTTATGGTTGCATTTGATGATTAATGGCAATGTCTGGAGTGTGTTGAAGGAGTTCATATGTTTAAGAAAAATACGAGGGTAAATATAACACTATGTTAAGTGAAAGGAGGTCATTTCAAAAGAGCCCATACTATCTGGTTCTGTTTATAAAGCTGGGTAAACATATATTCTGTGAACAGTGGTATGAGAAAACAGTTCACATAGCAGGTGTCAGAGATAGTGTCCTTAGAAAGATGGGCTCACAAAGTTGGCCCGATGCCATTAAAAGAACAGATAATAGTTAGCTTTGTGTTTCTAGAATGAAGCACCAGTTTAAATAAAAAACAAAACCAAAAACAAAACAACAACAAAACCTTAGAATGACCTGCCCAACCACATGGAAATCTCTATTTACAGCCAGGGGGAAAAAAGGTGATGTACAGAAAATGGAGTGAGAGTCAGAGACTTTGAACACGGTCTGTTCTCTTGGCTACTTGTGATTGGCTGGGCCTTGGGGACTTCCTATAAATGTTGGTCTCTATCTGTGAGGGAATCAGGTTAAGTTACAGTGTACCATGTACTGAAGAACCTCAAGGCCTAACTTCACAAGTGAGTGTCAGCTTTGTGCCTGCCTGACAGTTCCCTTCAGCAGGTGAGAGCTGGGAACCTGACTCTCAGAATATTCCCAGGGAATAGTTAGCTGGCAGGAGAGGTTCATGGACTATAGACAACACGATTTACGATGAGTATTTGCTTTGGATTTGGGCAGGTGGCAGGAGGGGGTGCCTGGATGACTATTCCCAGTTTAAACCCCTAAACTCTGTCTATAATGAGTTTTCCCAAGAGACAACACTCACAAAAGAGAAGACTATGTGGGTCCTGCTGGGTTCCATTAGGAAAGGGGCCTCAGGTTGTAGATTCAGGTTTGATGGGAATTTCACCCAACAACGTTTCCCTTACTGATGTCTTACAATCTCCCACCATAACAAATGACAGTCATCAGCCGAAGTCTGTGCTGGATCCCATGAGCTCTTCTAGGGCATCAGCAAACCAGGCGTGATCTGGGGATCCCACCAATATGGACAGTCCCCTGGGATTGGGGTTGGATAATGGGTTGAAAGGGAACATGAGGACGTCCTTCGTGGAGGTGGAACTGTTCTCGAGCCAAGTGTGGCCATATAGAAACAGAATCACCAAGTGGTGTACCTGACATGAGGCATTTCATCATTTCCTGCTTGGTTGCTACCTCTTAGAAGACAGATGTGCAAAACCTCAGACACCCTCAGCTATTGCTCATCACCACAGGCAGCGTTTGGTGTCCTGTCTTAGATGTAGCTTGTGAGTATTTTTCTGTTAAAGAAAGAACTCAAAGGGGGGGGGGGAAGGTTCCTCTATCTAAGAGAATTACACATGAACTGGTCAATGGTTTTCCCCTACTGAAAACTGACCCTGGAGTGCTTGGGTAAAGACAGTTTTCGGAGGTGTATTCCCAGACCCAAAGGAGAGGCCTGTCTGCTCATGCAGGTTGCCAAGCTTCCCTCTTCTTTTCTTACTTGTAAGGAGGAGGCAGGTGCCTCAACCCACTCCCCAATTCATCATGGTGCGATGCTCCATAGTGTGACAGTCTCCTGGCTACCCAACTTGGGTGCCATTTGAATTACCCATCTAGAGAATCCTCATGCAAGTAATAAAGTCCCATAAACATGCCTCGGACTTGGGTTTTCCGTTTTTTAATTTCCCTAGAGGTTAGCTTTAGCCGGGTATTTTGGTCTGTTTCATACAGAAGGCAATATTCTATATGAACACAAATTGTAGAGTGGAGGTGCCGGGTGCTGCCCTAGATTTGAAACTGGTATTACTGCCAAGGATTTGCTGTTCTCAAGGGAGATTTGTAAGACAGCGAAGCCAAGCCTAGCCAGCACTGATTGCTAGAAGCTGCTATTTCTAGGCATGGCAAGGCGAACTAACTCAGCTTCTTTTAGAGGGGGAGGCAGGATGACTGGTACCCAGCAGTGCGGTGTGAATGCGTCCTCTTCTCTTGATGTATTGGAAGCTTAATTCCCATTGCAGCAGTGTTGGGATGGAGCTAAGGGGCAGTGCTTGGGGCTCTGCTCTCATGAACAGATTTGTATCAATTATAGAAGAGCTCTTGACTACAGTGTAGGTTCCTGCCCTGGCCACTCTGCTCACATGTGCTTCTCTGTGCACTTGACTCTTCTGCTTGGATGATGGAGCTAGAAGACCCTCCAACACATTTTCCCCACTATGGCAGTTACTAAAATAACTATAGTCGTCTGTTGTACCACAAAAAGAGCTAGGACATGGTGCTCACTACTTACAGGCTGTGACATTTAGTGGACAGGTATCATATAACTAACTTTCCCCCTGATGGAGGATGAGCCTGACGTGTGTGTGTGTGTGTGTGTGTGTGTGTGTGTGTGTGTGTGTGTGTGGTGTGGTGTGTAGGGAATTTGTGTGCTTAAGAAAAATCTACTTCCTATCAGCAGGCTTGTCTTTTGTTGTGAAGTCCTGACAACAGTGAATGGAGCTGAGTCCTGCTAAACATAACCAGTCTACTTCCTAGGACCACCAAGATGCCCAGGACGCACTGGACAAAACCTGCGAATGGAAAGAGTTTTAAAATCTTTCACGATCTGTATGCACGTGTGTGAGAGAAGGTGTGTGCATAACGCGGAGCTCGTGTGGAGGTCAGAGGAAAGCCTCCAATGTCAGTCTTACCTTCTACCTCATTCCAGACAAAGTCCCTCGCCCTGTGCCGCACGCACCAGGCGACCTGGCTTGTGAGCTTCTTCAGAGTCTCCTGTTCCGGTCTTCCTCTCAGCTCGCCATAGGAACTCGAGGGCTGCAGCTTCTACCCTGTCCTGCCTTATGGGCTTCCTGGGGATCCAAACCCAGGCCTCTGCACCTGTGCAGCAAGTGATTTATCACTGAGCCATATCCCAGTCTCCTGCCCGTGAGTGGCACACAGACAAATTTTGTTATCTTCCACAGTGTGTGCTATCGGTTAAGACGGATTCTATGAAATCATATATTCTGTATTTCTTAAGTGTTGATACATGCTACCCCAATTAGTCTCAGCATGATGCATATGTGCTTTGTTTTTCCACTAAATAACTTCATGTAAAAAAAAAATTGAGGGTTGGGGCAATTGAAAGTATTTTTGACTTTTGAACACAATCCCCTACTTAAGCCCAAAGTTACACAGCAGAGTTATATGGCCACGCACAGCTTGAAGACAGAATATTCTGCCTTTGAACACATTTCTGGCTTCTAAGTAACATGATTTTTGCAAATAAAATAACAGGAAGCAATGCTTCAGTCTGGTTTTGTATTTACAGACTCAAGTCCATCAGCCCTCCATCAGTGTGAACTTGATGCTCATTTATTACGATGCATGTTGAAACTTCCTTCTCAGTGACTTCTATACTGCTTTTCAAAATGAATATTAAAACAAACTGAGAAATGAAGTTACACTTTTTTTTTTTTTTAAAGACAGGATTTCTCTGTGTGGTTTTGGAGCCTTTCCTGGAACTCACTCTGTAGACCAGGCTGGCCTCGAACTCACAGAGATCCACCTGCCTCTGCCTCCCGAGTGCTGGGATTAAAGGTGTGTGCCACCACGCCCAGCATCCTTGGCCTTTTCATAGGCTTCTCGGAAAGATGACTAAACAATAAATCATTGGATGCTTCCAACATTTACTTTAAGCAAAATTGGAGACTGACCTAATCAAATTGACTAACCCTTAAGAGCTGTTTGTGTTTGGGGTACATAGTGCAGAAGGAATGCCAGAAGACCCATTCCTGTCTCACCAGCCTCTTCTGTGACTGACAGATCTCTGCCATCCCCTCATGGGAAACAGGAGTCTGCTGCTCTTCCTGGCAGCAGCAGTCATTTGTGGACACGTGAGCCAGCTCAAGGATGCCTCTCCATCCGTGTGTGAAGTGCATTGATAATTACTTTTAGTATAATTTCAAGTCATGTACCACTTACGGACACTTTGGTTAATGGCCATGGACTTCAGATGCCACAGCGGTCTCTTGAGCTCACTAACAGATCTGAAAAATCCCCTCCACTCAGTGTCCTTCCTGTGCCTGGCCCCTTCTTAGAGATGTAGAGATGTACAAGCACTTACTATGTGCCACAGCATGCAGACCGGTGACATGTCATAGAGTTCGCATCCTAGGAACAAGGGGTGAGGGTATGTAGCCAAAGTGTATAGTGGGCTAGATTGTGTATGTTTGTGTGAGGATACTCTGATGTGTTCATGTCAGCAAGGCTTAACAATGTATTTCTCAAAATGTATCTCATCATCGAAGAATGCATGGCTGGCTGTGTTTCAAAACTTAAAATATAGTTATGCTGGGTTTTGTCAATTGTGTACAACCAATAATTTTGCAATACTTAAACTTCCAAAAATACTTTTAAAACTTTTTTTTGTTCATTCTCACTACCCAGTGTGTGTGTGTGTGTATGTGTGTGTGTGTGTGTGTGTGTGTGTGTGTGTGTGTGTGTTTATTCACACGCACACACATATAGGCATGCTCATGTCACGGCATACATGTGTAGGTCAGAGGACAACTTGTGGGAGTTGGCTTTCTCCTTTTACCACATGGGCACTGAAGATATAACGGTCTTATTAAATAAGAAACACAGAGCCATATAGGCACCAAGGACCAAACTCAGGTCATCACTCTTGGCCTTCTCCTGATGAGCTTGAACATCTTGCTGCCCCATACGTGTTTATTATGAACAATTAGAAGACTATAGACTCATAGATGTATCTCAGAGTGAGAGAGTGTGATTAGTTAGCAAACTACTCTAACACAGACACACAGATGTGGGGATAAAATGTTGAGGGAGAACGAAAACAAACAAAAGTATGGATGAAAAGGTTCAAGAGCAGACATTCTGACTTCCAAGCAAAGCTTCTGTGTGGTGTTTTTTTGTTTTTGTTTTTTTCCAGGTGGTTCATGGTGGGCAGTGAATTCCCAGGGTGTTGCCTGCCTACTAAGCCCGCCAGCTTCATCTAAAACACCCATGTGCCCGCTTTCCTTCCCTGTATCAAAAGGTCTAGCATATTTCAAATCTTGGGAGCCATTTATTTAATTTGAAACAGAAAAGATAAAGTCAAGTCCAAGGAAACTAAGAACATACAAAAGGTACAGTTTTCAGACCTTTTTTTTTTTTTTGAGATAGGGTTTCTCTGTGTAACAGCTCTGGCTACTCTGGAACTCACTTTGTAGACCAGACTGGCCTCAAACTCACCAAGATCCACCTGCCTCTGCCTCCTGAGTGCTGGGATTAAAGGCGTGCACCACTACTGTCCTGCTTTGAACCTCTTTTTTTTTTTTTTTTTTTTTTTGAGACAGGGTTTCTCTGTGTAGCTTTGCGCCTTTCCTGGGACTCACTTGGTAGCCCAGGCTGGCCTGGAACTCACAGAGATCCGCCTGGCTCTGCCTCCCGAGTGCTGGGATTAAAGGCCACCACCGCCCGGCTTTGAACCTCTTTTTAAAGTAAGTATTAATGCCAACATTTTTCAGATTTTACTTATTTGGTTTCCAGAAAAGTATGTTAGCAGGTCTGTGAGAGCAAATGGCTTTGACCCTGGCACCTGGCCTCAAAGCACCTCAGTTTGACTCCCTCTGCAAGAAAGAGAGTGGTCGCATCGTGGGCATGCCAGCCAATACCGACCTTCAGATGACTTTGCTTGATTTTTTTAAACACGATTCTTTTCCTCACGTGTATTTATCAAACACACATATAGCATCCATACTGTAATTACTGTACAAGTCATATAAACGATAAGATGTGTGCTGATGTTACCCCCATTAAGCAGACGAGGAACCAAGGCACAGAAAGCCTGAGTAACTTCTGGAATCATACAGTTAATACGCACTAGAACTGGGCCTCCTTTTGTATTGATCTGTTTTTAACAGGGAAGCAGTATGAAATGACTCTATTCTCCTCACTCTGCAGAGGCTCATCAGATTTCCGCTGTCCCAACATGCCCTCGGAACTCACGCTTCTGTTTCTACACCTAGCCCTTGTCCAACCCAGAAGCAGATTGCATTTACTTTTGGGGACGCTAAGAACCCAGGACTGAGAAGGAGAGGGAATTGAAATCAGTGACCCGCTTGACACAGGCTACTATGGCCTCTGAGTCATTGTATAACGGCTTATTCAGAAGGCGAGATGGAGGAGCTGCGGAGGGCCGGGTAATTGCTATTGCAGGTCGCTGGTAAAAAGCTGTAAACCAGAAAGCATTGAACTATCCCAAGAAATGATTTTTCCTGGCCTCCTGCATCAGACCTCATAATTCTAATTTCAGATGTTTGGCCTGGGCAAAAATGCCCTTGCGATTTGCTTTACAGCAACAAGGAAAACAGAGTGGAAGACAGGAACTGTTCCCCGGCCATCGGCCATCGCCCGCCACTGTCTCCCAAACGACTTCACTGAAGACTCTGACACAGGCAGACGCTGTGCATGGAGGCAGCAAGAGTGTGGAGGGTGAAAAGTACCCTCAGCATCCTGCTACTTTCCAGAAGGAAACCACTTGCAAGATGTAAGCCCTTCTTAAAACACTCACGCCCCCACCGCACCCCCAGAACAACGGAAGCAAGCTCCGCCTTTACAGCTTGCAATCCATTATCTTTCCTCTTGGCAAGCTGAGGGTGACTCAGGTGTCCAACGTACTCACTATTGCGTAGGGTACTTCAGAGAGGTAGCAGCCCCTACAGCCTGGCCCTGGCTCTGCACGCCAGCCTCCTATTAGACTGATAAAGATGCTCTCATTCGACCAAAGCCTTTCTCTGCCTCTTTTCGGTCCTCTGCTTGCTGAGCGATGACCTTGGCCCTTCCTCACCCTCTGTGTGGAATCCTGCTAGATAAGTTTATCAAAACTCCCAGCCCCTGGAGTCTGAGCACCCTCATAGATGATTTCTCCAACTCACAACTGCAGTCCCATCAATCTGGTCAACAGAGATACATTCCTTGATGTTCCCTTTCTGAACCCCCACTCCTCCGCTCCGCCCACCACTCTCCGTCCCTCCCGTCCCATTGACCCCACTCTCTTCGGTTGTAAATCTCTACTTCGCTATGGCTAGAGTCACGTTCAATCTCTTGTTCCTGATTTCGGACCCAGTGCAGGGGTCTCCATTCCTATAGCCCTGCCTCCTCTTAAGCAATGTCTGCCGCGTCCTCTGGAAGTGTTTGGATAAATCTTGATGCTGTGAGTCTTGGTGGGAGGACACAGGAGGTGGCCAGGTGCTGTTCCACCATGGAGCAGACTTAAAGTCATTTTAAAGTCTCCCCAGGCAGGGTCTCATGGGCTCTACACCTGAGTATTAGTAACTAGTTAATGGGTGTTAGGGGAGGGAAAGACATTTTTCTTAGTTGTGTAGCCAGTGACTGGTCGGGAGTCCATAATCCTGCAATAACCACTAACCGGGGACTCTGTGAGCAAACCTAATGAAACCTGGTCGGTTTTCAAAAACAAACAAACAAACAAACAAACAAACAAACAAACAAAAGTAGATGGACTGGTGGGAAGAGGAAGAATCTTAGTGAGAGAGGAATAGGACAAGATAACAGGCCTGAATATGAGAAAATATATGTGTGTGTGTGTGTGTGTGTGTGTGTGTGTGTGTATGAAAATATCAAAAGCCCATTGTTATGTATATTTAAGATATGCTAATACAAAGCTTCTCCAAACTTTGTTTTTCCCCCACAAAGATCAAGTTGTTACCATCTAGCTGTCTCATTTGTTGGGGTGATCAAAGACAGAGCTGGGTTTCAGCTCAGTGCTGAGAGCACTTGCCTAGCATGTGACAGCAGTCTCAGGGGTCCGTCCCCAGGACTGCAAAGCAAACCAAACAAGACAGAAGTGGAGAGCAAAACTTCGGCTTTAAAGAGTTAGGTCAGGTCCAGCCGTGGCACTGGGGAGTCACGTCTGCATGGGATGCGGACAGCTACCCAAGAACCTGGGGGCTCTCTCTTCCCTCGTCCCTGGCCTGTACAAAGTGACTAAACTAAAACATTGGGATGTTGAGGGATGTGGTACTGAGGGAGGTGGGGGAGGATATTAATTATGAGCTAAAGATAGAAGCAGCAGTCTTGAGCTTGCGGCAGAATACATGAGGGTTATCAGTTGAGGGCCTTTTTAATTTGTTTTAAAAGACATGAATCAGATGGGCTGTGGGTGTAGCTCAGTGGTAAAACTCTTTCCCAGCATGCACAAGGCCCCAAGTTAAAGCCCCAGTACAAAAACAAACAAACAAACAAACCCAAACCTCAAGTTATAAATCAGAAATTGCAATTAAAATTGTTTTATTTTGTTTTTCCTGCGTTTTGGGGTATGAAATTATGCAGACGCCAGGCCAGCCTCAAAGAACCTTGGTGATACAGAGTTTCTGGAAATGCACAGGCAAATCTCTGCTACCACTGAAAACACACTTTTCATTCATCAGATAATGTTTTAGAATTTTGGGACAGAGATGCTCGCTGGCTGTGGTAGGCTGTTGAGGAACTGAAGAAAGTGGGGGAGAGGATGCATCATCTCAGGGTACCTACAAAAAACCCCACCTTGGCCTGTGCTAACAGTAACATTGACTCAATAATGCTGTGTTTCCACACCACACTGCTTTTGACAAATAAGCTTCGGGAAACTCACCCATTCCTATCCCAAAGCATTCCATATTATAGACACTCAGTACTTGTTTATGAGGAAGTACGAGTAGGCACATATTTTTGGGGGTTGTTGTAGTGTAAGAGTTCCACAACGTTTTAAAATGAGTGTTCTAATTTACAGATGCATGGATTATTCTGAGCCTACTTTTCAGTTAGTTCAAAGCTATCCAAGTTAAAACCTAGCTTAAACATGTTAGAAATGATTCTGGGTCCCAATGGTACAGAGCTCTCCCTGCCTCTTTCTGTACCAGCCTTGAATGTTGTTTCTGTAAAGCTCATTTATTCATTTAGCATGTATCTGAGGCCGGGCTCCACGCAGAGCAGTGTGGCCTAGTTGGCAAAGGGCTACTGTCTCTCTGATTGCTGGCAAAGGTCCCTGCAGACTGTACAGTACCTCCCCACATATTCCTTCATTTGAGCTGCCACTGAGCCAAGGTGTGTTTTCTTCATGAGGAGAGAAAAGGATGATGTGGTTGTTGTTTTTTAAAGGAACAAGATGCTCAATAGGGTTAAGACATCACATCTAATCACAGCTGCGGGTAGCATATGAGACAGAGCTTCATGCAGTTCAGGCTGATCTTGAACTAGTTACGTAGGGAAGGCTGGGCTGCAGGTACCACCATGCCTGGTATATATGGTGCTGAGGATTGAACCCAGGGCTTTGTGCCTACTAGGCAAGCATTCTATCAACTGAGCTACGTACCCATTCATTCCAGCCCTTTGTTCTTTGAATAAGGGATGTAACCCACGTCCTTGGGACTGTGTGTCTCTCACTGCCACTCGGCTGGCCAGGACTGTAGTGGCTGTTATTACCTCTTTCTTGGCTGTATTTCCTTCCTGTCTCCAGGGTCTTTCACTGAATTACTGGGTCTTCGAGGCCCAATCCAGGCACCACCATTGTGCTGACACCTAATCACTTTGCCTCTTGAACTGAGTTGCCCACGGCCTCAGAAGACAGATGTCCTGCTTTCTAATCCTGGCTCTTCTCCTTGTGAGATGTGTGACCCTGGACAAGTCACTTAACCTCTGTGACCCTCTTTTGTCCCTGATGCTCTGGAGTAATTATAGTCTCATTACACTGACACGAGGAATTAAAACACAGCAATGCCTAAAAGCCACAGTGAGTGTCCTCTCCGGTACTGCACGTGGCCAGTGAACACTATTTTCTTGCTATTTTAATCTCATTCTTTTTTAAAAAATTTTTCAATTATTGTTTCCATGCAGTTTGTGTGTGTGTGTGTGTGTGTGTGTGTGTGTGTGTGTGTGTGTGTGTGTGTATGTGGCAGGGGGTAGGGGAGGTAGTGACAGGACTTCACTGTATAGTCCTTCAAGGATGGTCTTGAATTCATGACATTCCTCTTAACTCTGCTTCTCCCAATGCTGGTATCACAGGCATGAGCCACAACACCCAGCTCCTAGTTTATTTTTTTAAAAGCTTCACACAATATTTTATCTGTACCAATCTAATAACACTGGGTGCTTTTTAATATAAAAATGTAAACATTTTCTGATTATTAAAGTGATGTATATTCATTGTAAAAATTTCAGACAAACAGGATAAAGCAAAGGGGAAAATATGACTTATAATCCTGCCAGCTGGAATAGTCACAGTTAACATTTGTGCACTTTTACCCATTTTTTAAAAATATGTATAAACACACATGATTTTGAAGCACAGGTAATCATATTAAGCATTGCCACTGGTGTGTAGTACTTTCCACGGGAGAAGCTATTTGTACAAACTGACATAGCTTGTCCCCATAAGAGGTCCACAGTGGGGGTTGCTCTGATCCAGCCTGCAGTTTTAAACAAATCTAGACACTATTTTAAAAATCACACTCTTCTACTTTAGAAAATTCTTCTGATTCTGTGGCCACAATTGTCCTGTGCTCCAGGAGGCTGCCGAATACTGACTTGGGGTCTACTTCATGACACAAGGGCATGCTTGCTCCCCCATACTCCAGGATGGACATGTAGCATTTTCTGCTTATTATGGCTATTGGTTTGTTTGCTCTTTTTTTCCCCTTCCTTGTTTGGTTTCTTGAGACAGGGTTTCTCTTTGTAGCCTTGGCTGTCCTGGAACTTGCTCTGTAGACCAGGCTGGCCTTGGACTCAGAGATCTGCCTGCCTCTGCCTCCCGAGTGCTGCGACTACAGGCGTGTAGCACTGCCTGGCTCGTGGTCTTAATTGTTCTAAGTGTTAACCAGCTTTCTGTTGCTGTGACAGACAGAATACCCACAACAGTCAACTAAAGCAGAGGAAAGGGTTATTTGCCTCATGGCTTCGGAGATTTCAGCTCCTGGTCAGTCAGCCTTACTGCTTTGGGTCTGTGGCAAGGCAGTGAGTGCACCATGGTGAGCACCACAAATCTGCTCACTTAATGGCAGCCAGGAAGCAAAGAAGGAAAGGGGCAGGGACCCCCATTCATCTCTCGAGGGCATGACTTCAGGGGTCCACTAGGCCCACCCCCCAATTGTGCTAGTAACCAAGTGGGGACACTTTACGCTCAAACCCCGACCTTCGTTGCCTACATGGTTTATGACAGACCCTTTACAATTTCCCTTTCCTGAGACCTTCAGATTCACGGTGCATAAATACATGCACAAATGGACTCATGGGATATTTCAGTGTACATGTTACGCTGGATGTTGGGGAGCCTCTGTACCCTCCCAGAGCACTGGGCACAGGTGGGCTCCGTTTACACCAGTGACTGTGAGGAATTTGACATCTGCTTTCCCAGAGAAGCCTTAAAAGCTTTCAAAAAGTAATCCACTACAATCACCTCACTTCCCCCAAATGCAGCCAGCACTGAAGCAAAAGATGATATTCTCAAATAACCACAGAACCTCCCAGAACATCCAACACTAGAAGGGAGCGAAAGAGGAGAAAGATCAGCATCATGGCCAGCGTTTTTGCTTGCTTCCCCCCCCCCCCCCCCCCGGTGGGTGCTGGCATTCAAATTAGAAGCCAAATCTCCCTGCTGCTCCACCCTACACACAGCACGTGAGGCCCGACCACAAGATGGCTAGTGAGTCTTTCATCTTGGCCCCAGCCTTGGCTTCTAGAACTGGAGCCTCCAAAATTTGGGCTTATGTAACTTATTTGTTTATTTTTAAGGCCAGCCCTGTCCAAGTTGAGAACACTTAAGACTGCCTTTTAGAGGGAACTTAGAGCCCAACATTGTCATTAACTAAATCAGCAAGCGGTGGTCCTGTAAAAACTCCACGTAGCAGCATCCTAAAGACTTGTATCACCCCATTCCTGGTGCAGTGAATAGTATGATGCCTGAAATTGGTCCCTGGATTTCTCCTTTGTCTCTTGAACAGTAGCCCGAGGCCGCCAGCCTGGACCTGTCAGCCTTGAGATTGCTTTGCAACAGCAGTATCTCTGTTTGACTGGGGGGTGTAGTAGAGAAGGGACTTGTTCCAGAAGCATCTGCAGAGGCTTTTTACCTATGCACACTGTTGTGAGATGTTCAATCACACTGTGAACCCTGAGCTTGCATTTGCATTAATTAAATAAAATCAACCTTGGGTCAGGAGGCCGAGTTAGCAACTAGTTGACAGAAAGTAATCATAGAGAGTCATAGAGTGTCTGTAAGATGATAGAGAGACCTGTAGGAAGTAGTAGGGAAGAACAGTGTGTGTTTTTTTTTTTTTTTTGTTTTCTTTTGTTTTTTTTTTTTTGGCTGAGCAGAAGGACACTCTCTTTTGGAGACTCCAACAAACAGAGAAAGTCAGCTAGTTGCTACTGAATGAACCTCTCTGAGCTAGCAGGTTTTCACCCCAGCCTTTGACTCCCGAGTCTTGTTGATAAACAGAGTGATAGAGATTTAATTAAAAGCTGTATTTGGCAGCAGCAACATAGCCGGTACCTGAGGGAACAGAATTCCTGACAGGCCGAGGCCTGGGTGGCCAGCCGCTGCCAGAGAAGCAGGCCAGTAGTAACCGTGGAGCTGCATTTGCTGGCTGAAAGAGCAGCAGATTAAAGTGCAGCCTCTGTGCCCATGGAAAACAGCAATGCCACTTGCAGAAACTTCTGGAAAACATGGAGCTTTTTACAGAGCAAGCCCAGACTAAACACATGAGAAGACATGTACCTTTGGGTCAGAACAGACACCATTTTAGGTTAGCTTCTAGACAGGAAGGAGCAAGTGCCAAAGAGTCTGACAGGGACATAGATGGAGTCCCTGCGAACCGTTATTTCTAGCAGAGAAAACACGGGGTACAATATCAATGTCTAAGTAAGAGAATAGTTTAATAAATGATAGTCGTTTCCAGTGCGTCTCCCTGAAGAGTCATCAAAGCCTGATGGGGTCTTCGACGTGTCTTTCCCAATGTGAGGGAAGTGTTACGATTCATTAGGTTTGGAAAAGCAGAGTGCAAAGCCACACATGAGGCATTGGAGTAATTATGTTCAACATATATTCTTAGGAAATACACCACAATCTCAGGAGAGGATCTCTCTCTCTCTCTCTCTCTCTCTCTCTCTCTCTCTCTCTCTCTCTCTCTCTGTGTGTGTGTGTGTGTGTGTGTGTGTGTGTGTGTGTGATTATGGGTAGTTTTCACCACTTTAGATTTTTCAGGATCCTCAAACCTTTCTACAATGAGGATTATCACTCAGTCAGAAAAAAAAGGATAATTACAAGGCAGCTGACTTTCTGTGTTGACACGTTCTTTAGAAATCACTTTGCTCACCACTCTCTGCCCTCCCCTGGCTCTGTCTGAGGAGCTGGAGGGAAAGGCTGCGGCTCAGGTTTGGGTAGAGAGGCCCGATAAGATGTTCCCTGATGCCCAGAGCTATGGCAATTTCCCCCTAGGGCCTGGAGGCTCCTGAATATTGGTGATTCCTCTGCACTCCATCTAGCCAGCCTCCCGTGTGCAAACTCAGATTCTTCCCCAGGCTGAGAAGGAAAACAAAACAAGAGGTGCTTTGCCTCTGGGGCGTCATCCGTGTCCCCGAGAGTGTTCTCACAGGACACCCCTTCCCTCCTCTCTTCCCAAGGCCTCTACTTCCCCGAAACAGCACTGAGGGAACCCTAGAACGCAATCTCTATGGTCTGGCAAGCCAGCCTGGTTCAAGCGAGGCGACAGGGCCGCTGCACAGGCTGAGCTTGGCCGGCTAGCCAGCCAAGAGAGGCCTGGCTGCTGTGTCCAGCCAGCCAACCTCCTCAGTCCTTGTGGGTTTGTCTCCTTCAGGCATTAGATGAATGTAACAGGATTCGAAGCTACCCCATGGTGCTGTGTGCCGTGACCTCATCTGCCACGGCCCTTCCGCCCGGGTGAAGCGCTCTCCCTCTGTGAGCCACAGTGTGGTGTGGAAGGTGCTTGAGTCTGACTCTGAGAGCTTTTGGGGGGAGCAGCTTGTCAGCTGCCAAGCATGGTGAGAGCTCAATCATTCATTTGGTACCAACATTATTTCAACATCAACATGGTGTACAAGAACTCCCTAGACTCCTTGGAGCAGTGGTTCTCAACCTGTGGGTCGTAACCCCTTTGGGAGTTGAATGACCCTTTCAAAAGGGGTCGCCTAAGACCTAAGGTTCACCTAAGATTGGAAAACACAGATATTTACGTTACGGTTCATAAGAATTGCAAAATTACAGTTATGAAGTAGTAATGAAAATAATTTTATGGCTGGGGATCACCGCAACATGAGGAGCTGTACTAAGGGATCAAAGCATTAGAAAGGTTGAGAACCACTGCCTTAGAGGATGCCTTGGTGTCCTCCACAAGCATTCGATCCAGCCCTGTAGCTTCAGGCTGGGGCTCTCCTATGGTTTTTGTCCAACTACCATGGGTCTTGAAATTAGCGCTTCCCAGGGAAAGTCTTATTTCTTACTTATCACCCAAAATCACAGTGGCTCCAGGCACCCCTAAAGTCTCCCCACATTCCATTTCTTCACCTTTAAATCAGGGTTCAGAAAGCTGACGTTGTGGGATTATTCTTAAGTATGGTTTCTGGAAATATAAAACAGACATGCCCAGTGAAACTAGAATGCCCTAGAAATGACTTTTTTAAACATCATATTCCATGTAATACTTAAGATATGTCAGTCTACCCCAGGCACTATGTAAGTTATTAGAGAAGTTGTCTCAGTGGCATTCCTGTTTAACTGGGAGCCTGCCCTTGATCAGACAAACTTACTCTGGAAGCTGAAGTGGAAGAGGCAAGATGGTGGTGGCACCCTGCCGTAGTTTCTGCACCCCTGGCTCTGAAAGTGAGGCTGGCAGGTGATTGACACTTTCCCCTTCCAAAGCAGAGGGAGTCACAGGGTGCAGGAGCTGTAAGGATGCTCGGTTGGGGGTGGAGCGCTTCCATGGGACATAAGGGACCTGGGTTCGCAGCTAAGCGTTTGCTTAGCCGGCCTCCTTGAAGACTTTAGCAAATGGTGTCTGGTGGTGCATTTAATGTCCTGGGTTTACTCTATGTATTGGAGGTGAGGTAGGCTAAAGGAACCCAGATGGGAGCACTGACCCTAGGAAACCTCCTTCAAGGCATGACTTTTTGACCAGCCCCAAAGGTCAACAGTTTTATTAGACATGGGGACTTTCCTGAAGGTTATTTTTGAGAAAAAAAAAAAAAAAGAAAGAGATGTGGGTGGGGTGGGGGTAAATGTCACGCAGAAGGGAACAGGAGCAGGGGTGGGAGGTGACGCAGAGCCCTCTTTCTGTTCTTTTCTGTGTGAAGGCTCCTTTTGGTGTCTCCTGAAGTCTCCCTGAACTCACATCCCCCTGGCTCGTTCGTGGGCTGGAGACGGACAGGTGGCAGGCCCACTAACCAGCCTTTGTGTGAATGAAGGCAGCCTGGGCAGGCGCCCTCCAAGCCTCAGGGTATCATTTTCCCCTTCTCCACTTGTGAATTCCAGGCAAGGAGCTCAGCTGTCGTCGGCCTCAGGGAATTTTTTCCACCAGGATTGAAATTGGGGCCAAGAAAACATGGGTCTGTAGAAGGCATTGTTCCCTGGGATTCAGATGAGTTTTTCTTCTACTTTGGGCCTTAGAGGATGGTGTCTTTACTTCTTGAAAACTCTGAATTTCATTACACCAAAAAAATGTTAGAAGAAAGCCTGGCTTGCTGAACTTTCTGGTCTCTGCCATGTTTTCCCCATACCCGTTTCCCAATGGGCTAGTGTGTACGGAGGAGTTTTCTCTGAGGTCATTCTCTGAAGCTTCTCACTTGTTTTAGCAACAGTAGTTTTAAAATCTAGCATTCGATGCCTCCTTATCGAGGAAGACATAACACAATGCATTTGTGTGACTCAACTGTGAAAAGCTCATCTGTATGTCCCTGAGAACTACCAGGTAGAGCACAGCTCTGCTGCCTGGAGTTCCCCGAGACCAGAGCGTCCCAGCTAACTGTCCAGGCAGCAGTAGTGTTTGAAACCTGGATGGAGGGTTTCCCCCATGTCACTGCCAAGTGATGGACTTCTCCCACATGAACTCTCTGTCCTTCTAGGAGCACTGTGAGGAATATATTCTCCTTGACATGATACAGATAAGGGCACTGACTTAGAAGTCAGTGAAGATCCTAGCGTTAGTCACAGAAAGCCAGATTCAAACCCCAGCGGTCAGAATTCAGAGTCTATGCAACCAGCTCTCACTAAATCCTCTGGGGGGGAAAATAAACCCAGCAACCACAGGTATGGATACTCTGCTTGCCAGGAAAAAAAAAAAAAAAAAAAGCAAACAGCCTTCTGTTGAAAAGTGAGTTCATTTTGTATTGAATGGTAGGCAGGTCTTTCCCAGACTTCTACCACAACACAGTTCCCAACTTGTCAAGCGCTGGAGTCCCAAAGTTCATTTCCAAGCAGTTTTCCAGTCCCCACCCCCCACCCCCAGCACTTGCCAAGCTGCAGTGCTGAGCACCCCACACTCACCACCTTGTCTTTCAGCGACTTTCACATCCCTTTCTGACAACTTTCTGATTTTGCTATTCCTGCCCGCCAAAGCAGTGCCCCTCAAAGAAACCCGGAGAGTAGACATACATGTTGTGTTGGATTGCAAGCGGTGGGCTTACAGCTTATTTCTCTGATGAAATTCATTTCAGATGGGCGTGGAAATGCTATGCTTCCAACAGACCCACAAACGCGCGTGGTACCCATCCCTATCCTCCTCAGGGTGCAATGGGTTACCAGGAGGCATGGGTGGACAGAGGTAGGTGGGGAAACAGAACATTTTCTCTCTGTCTCCAGGGTGTGTGGTTAGATTTAGATGAAATTTTACCTGGGACGGAGTTCATTGTTGGTTCCTTCCAAATTCCCTTCCTCCACATCCTATCCCTCCCTCCCCATCTCCCACCTGTGAACATGGCAGTCTCCCAGCTTCATCCTGAAATTCAGCCATAGATCAGCACTCCCAAATTTTCCTGGACTAACTTTACCCTGTTCTCCAGAAAGAATTCCCACTTCTCCAGTACAGCTGAGCACAGTTGACTTTTTGTAGGAAAGCCCTCTGCTGGGTAGATTCTTGCTGCTTTGTTAAAGGCTGTCTCCAATACCACTTCACCTGCCTTCAGTCTCCTAGGCCAGCTGGGTATGACTCTTCCGAATAGTTGATAAGGCTGTGAGATTTTAAAGACAGACCTGGATTTGAATCCTGGATGCACCTCTAACTTACAAGGCCTAGGTAGTCATGTGACTTCTCTGAACCTCAATTTATTAATCTGTAAAATAGGAAATCTTTATAAAAAAAATGATGCTTTCAAGACAGGTAATGTGTCCCCGACTCAGTCAGAGCGTGAAGGACTTTTCACTTATTCGTTTTGTCTTTGGTATGAACCCATGAGGTAGCTATTTCTAACTATTATAAAGGGGAGTAACATTTCAAGAGATTCGACAATATGATCGATTCCTTCCCTTCCTTCTTCCTAAACTGCTGTGAGGCCTGGATGTGACCTGTGTTAGTGTCTGGCTCTGTGGATGGGAGAGGGAGAGCAGTCTGCCCTGGGACTGGATTTTCTGAGCCAAGCCCAGTCACCCAAGGCCGAGGATGGATCCCACGAGTCCATTCCTTTCTTTAGTTCCCGGGTCCACAGCTTCCTCCTTTCCTCTGCCTTAACTTTGTGGAATCTGCAAGTGGTCCAAGATTTCCCCCCACCCTGTCCCTTTCTTTCCTTTTTCCTTTTTTTTTCCTTCACACAGCTCATGGCAGCTGCAGGGTAGTGGGAGCCAGCGGATGGCGGCAGCTGTTTGGGTGTATGGGCTCTCTTGTCCCTTCCCTTTGTGAGTCAGGAGCTGTTTGTATATATCACAAACCACCACCTGGCAAGATGTTTAGTTCCACCATGTTTGCATGTTTCCTGCATGGGATCATGAATGCAGAAGGGTAGGAGGAACCTTGAGATCTTGATCCCAGCCCCTCGCCGCCTTGCAGTCTTTTACTTAAAGGTTTTGTGGCCCAGCAGACAGCTTTGGGCTTGCTCTCTGTTCCTTCCTACTTACACATGGCAGAGATCGTATAGCCAAGTAGTACACCCGGGCCAAGACCAGCAGCGCAGCCCGGGAGGTGCGCATGCGCCTGGCAGAAGGCGAGTGGCAGGCTTACCCTCTGGGCTCTCACTGTGGGTCTTTTTGGGGGATAAACAGCCTGTCTTCTCCAGCCTCAGTTTCCTCTTCTGTCAAGCTCAGAGGGAGCAGAGCACGTGATTCACTCACTCTTCCCCTGCCTTCGTGGGCCCTGGACTCTGACTCTCCGGTTAACTCCCTGGAACATCTGGTTGTTCGTACGTTTCTGTGTTACCCACAAGTGGACAGTCCTCCGGAACTGTTCATTGTAAGCCTGCTCAAAGCTCCCTCCCTCCTTAGAGCTGAGACTTCTCCCGGCACCCTCATTATAAAATTCTTGGTGTATGTGGAAAATGTGTGGCTGTTTTTACATCTTCTGAAGAGTGATAAGAATCCCACCACGGTTCGAATCCCAGCTCTATTGTGTACACTTACTGTCTAGAGTGGAGAGTGAATTTTAATCAACATGATTTATTTTCAAAGCCTTCCTAGTAATGACAGATTTATACATGGCGTTTATATTTAAGAGTGAACACCAAAATGAAATTAGGAGGAAACAAGCGTCATGTTCACTGTTACACATGAGGCAATTCAAGATTTTGAGCCTAAATGCCTTAAAAAAAATCACACAGTCACTAAGAGGAAGAGTTGGAACCCATGAGCAGGTCCTTTGCATCTAAGAGTCGTGTTTAGGCCATTCAATCCTGTTACTGTAAACCACCAACACCACCTGAAGGATGGCTACCCCAGCCGTCTGTTCCCTGGGTACCTTGTTAGTGAGGTATACACAACATCTCCTATCTTTGGAGCAACTGGGCTCCAATGGGAAGTGTTGTCATCCTCAGTTTAGGAGTGGGGAAAATCGAGGTTCAAAGAAATGAAGCATTAAGGATTTGTCTAAAGGCTAATGGTACCAACAGCAAAACTTACACTTGAATCTCTTTTTCTCTTTCTTTCTTTCTTTCTTTTTTTTTTAAGACAGGGTTTTACGTAGCCCTGCCTGGAACAAGATAAATAGACAAGGTGAGCCTTGAACTCAGAGACCTGCCTGCCTGTGCCTGCAGAGTGCTAGGATTAAGGAGTGTACCCCTCATACCTGGTCCATGCCAGTTCTTCAGAAAGCTCTACATCTTACTTAAACACACATCATGTAAAACAAAAGCCCCAGATTTAATCTTCAGGAAATTTTAGGGTCCCGTGCATTATTGTTTAGTGGAAATGTAGCAAACAAAAATGCTAGCTCTGAATCACATGGACTAAAATTCTCCCTTACTCAGGTTCCCTTGAACTTTCCCGTGGGGCACACTGTTCTGCTTCTTAGACTTCTTTTTTTGATTTTATTTTCCATTCTTTAAAATATAGCTTCATTTTTTTTCCTGGCTTTTCTTAAATGTTTCCACTCTGATGTTGAACGATAGGCATTTGACATGAACACAGCACCCTTAGGATAGATCAGAGTGATGTCCAGTAGAGGAGTCTGTCACCCACGCCTTCTCATATCTAGGCTGCAGACCCCAGGATCATTTTGTGTGCTGCCATGATCCATGTTCCTAGCTCACCCTTGCCTGCTCTGTCTGTATATAATTCGTCCCTCATTCTCAAGTGTTTTTACTTCACTCCCTCACCCCTCCTCCAGGGCTAGGGCTTGGGAAACCCTTGCTTTGTTTCCTAGATACAGTATACAGTAGGTGCTCAGCAACTGTATAGCAAACACATGAATGAACGAAAGAATGAATGGACAAATAATGCTATGATATCACAACTAGTTTACATTTTGAGGAAAGCAGATACAAGGGCGGCTCTTCTGGGTCCCTCATCTAGGCCAGCAACTTCCAACCCTTCAGGAAAGCGGCCTGTTTTAGGTAAATAGTCATCTTCCCCAGCATCACTTCCCAGCATGCACTTTGAGAAGAACTTACTTTAAAAGGAACACCTACAACTTTAAATACCCCAAGGGACCATAGGTATCTTTGGTTCCAGAAAACTCCTGGTGTTTCTCTGACACTGAGTAGAGGAAAGCATGTCTCTGAGGAGGGACACGAGGTGAGGTGAAGGGATCTGACGCAGAAGCTGTGCTATTGGCTTCAGGAGCCAGGGAGAAAGAAGCTTGCTCCCAGGACAGACAGCTCAGCTACTTCAGCCCATCCCCATCTTTAGCTGTGTCACGAATGGTCTCAGAGAGAAGGCGAGATGATAGAACTTTCTACGCAGAGATTTCACGGCAAAGGAAATGGTTATTCCACACATCCTGAGATAGGAACATCAAAAAAGGAATTTACTTATTTCTTGAGCCAAGAGCAGGAGCCTATGGCAAAATGCTTACTTAGTATGTGTGGGGGCCCTGGGCTCCAGGCCCAGTAACACACACACACACACACACACACACACACACACACACACACAAGTCTTCAACTGAAGCATATTGAAGGGATCCATGCTAGTCACTCACCTCAGCAGCGGTGGGTAGAACAATCCAGTCATCTCGAAAAGAAACTCTCAACCTAGGCTCCTCGGGAAACAGGTCTTGTGAGGCCCTGGAAAGAGGCCGCGTCGTCCACCCGTGCGTGTGGGGGCCACTGGCCCTAGCAAAGGAAGTGAAAGTGTCAGTGTTAAAGGGGGAAAATCTGACCATTCCCTGTAAGGGTAAAATGCAAACCCAAGCCCTTTTCCCAGTGTGGGCTGGAGGGTTAGGAAGTAAGTTCCCTGATGGTGGAGGGTGTTTATCAGGACAAACGAGAGACTCTTCCTTGCTTCTTTTTCCTGCAGCAGATCCTAAAACTGGAGGCCTGTGTTTGTTTTGTTTTAATATAAAAAATAGCCTAGAAATAAATTACCAGGAGGAAAAAGAGGCTAAAAGGTACTATAGTTGCCTCAGGCTGATTTGCTTTGCTTCTGTGTTTAGAGGCTGCCTGGGAAGCTCTAACCAGTTACTTCTGTTGACTTGAAACCTCTGAGTGAATATTTGATTCTCTAAATCCTAGCTGGAGGCCTACTCATCATTGGGCCACATTTCCAGTCCTGTGGCTCTGATAGCTGAGGTACAGTGATGTGAAGTGATGTGTAGTGAGTCCTACTGACCTATAGCATGATATTCCCCATGGTCTCACATCCCCAAACCCAGCTTCTTAAACAGAGGTGCAATCCAGCATAGCACAGTTGTTCCTGTCTGAGTCTCCTAGGCTTCTAGCACTTTGCCTGCATGATCGATAGGTCATCTGGGATGGGGGATGGGTGGGAGAAGTCTGCTGGCTTCAGATTTGGAGTTGAAACTGCAAGGTAGTCTCCATCCATAGGCCAGGCATCCTGCCATGACCATTGGACCACCCATTGTGGAGCCTAACTGTGCACAATGGCATAGACCTGTGACTTAAGAGTGATGTGATGTTGTCAAGTTACTAAATCTATTGTGTGGCTCAGTTTGTGCTATAAGATGGGGATACTAGTGCTGCCTCTTTCCTAGGACTGGGGGAAAGATTAAGTAAATGATTCCATGCAAAGCACCTAGTCCTTTGCTTGGTAGACCATGGGCACTCATCATCACCATTGTAAAGTATGATTTCTTCTTCACTTGGCCAACAATGGCCATGTTCCAGGGCTGGAACACTAAGGGATTTCAAATACATGGCCAGTTGAAGAAGAGAGATGAATGAGTTAGAAGTACCACCTCAGTCAGACCTCTCTGGCTCTCCATAGCTCCTTCTAAGGAACAAATGCAGATCTTATATTCACTGGCCTTGGTATAGGTGACCAATTTATCTTGGTTTCCCTGGGGCTTTGCTGATGTTGGCATGGCAAATACCACTCCCTGCAAAACTCATTCTGGGCAAACTGATTGGCTGGTTACCTGGGGCCTCTTGGGTCATTGCTGTTTTCAGGGTACACTAATGATCAGTCCTTTGAGCACCCCATTTCCCGACTTGATGTCACCATTCGGGAGTGAATGGAGCATGTATGGAGGATCAGAGAGTTTCACAGTGTGACTGCTTTGCTAGCTCTTCCTCAAGCCTTCCTCACCTGTACTGTCTCAGTCTTCTCTTAGTGTTTCTAGCCAGAGGAGGTGACCAAGACCCAGTCCACCCAGCTCACCAAAGTGGGGCTCATTTTGTTTTTCATTACACACATTTTTTTGTTGTTGTTAAAAAATTATGGTGACATAAATTTTGCTAGACAAGATATTACTGCCAGATACCTGGAAACTGTCACAATAATTAACTAATTAACTGTAATTGGCTTCTATTTTTTTTTTTTTACTCTTTTAGGGGCCTGCCACCTAACTCTAAAATAAATACATGAAGATATATTCTTACTTATGAATACCCGGCCTTAGCTTGGCTTGTTTCTAGCTAGTTTTTCTAATTTAAATGATCCTATTTCTCTTTAACTAAATTTTGCCTCTAGGCTTTTTGCCTTTATTTATTCTATGTATCTTCTTTCCTCTCACTCCATGGCTGGCTGTGTGGCTGTGTGGCTGTGTGGCTGTGTGGCTGTGTGGCTGGCCCACGGTGTCCTCCTCTCCTTTTCCTTTTCTTTCTCCTCATTCCTTCTCAAGCCTAGATGTCTCCTCCTATTTAATCTCTCTGCCTGCCAGCCCCACCTGTTTCTCTCTCCTGACTTGCTATTGGCCATTCAGCCCTTTATTAGACCACCAGGTGTTTTAGACAGGCAAAGTAACACAGCTTCACAGAGTTAAACAAATGCAACATAAAAGAATGCAACACATCTTTGTATCATTAAACAAATGTTCCACAACAGAAATGAATGTAACACATCTTAAAGTTGTTATTGTTATTCCATAACAATTAACCTTATGTTAAACATAAAGTTCTAGTCCCTTCTCTCAGTCCATTTGCAGCAGAATACCTGAGCTGCAGCAATCTGTGTCCCTGGAGGCTGAGAAGTCCAAGAGCAAGACACTGTATCTGTGCAGCTGCTCATGAGGGCTTGTGAGCTTCCTTCATGGTGGAAAGAGGAGCAGAAAGTGGATGAGGGAAGAAAAGGCAAGCCATGAGGCACAGCCTCACTTTCTACCTCGCTCCCATGCTGGCTGATCTGCTCCTGAAAGGCTTTAGTCATTCCTAATGGCCCAAGACCCTCATAAAGAGCAACCCTCGCAACACCACCATAATGCAGTCTAATTGCAATGTGAGGGGGATAGACCATATTTGTATTTGCATCTTGTAGTCAGACTGAGTTAGCAGAGGAAGCTGGCTTGCACTGGGGTGCTGCCGTTGGTTGTTGAAGCACTGAAATGTTACAGTGAGGTTTGGTGACAAGGTGTTGCCCATGACTAAGGACTCCTGTGCTGAACCTCCTTATAATCTATGGACAAGTGAATGCCTGGTACCATAGAGGGGCTCCTGTGCCTGGGCCTATGTCTTTGTTGGCTCAGTGCCCTTGCCATTGTGTCTTACACTTCATAGAATGACTCACCTGAGAATGACCTGCTTCTGAGGATAGGTGGCAGCAATAACAGGTCCATCTACTTTCCTGGGGCCACTATCCCTTGTGGCAGCCGTTGGTCAGGGTGCAGCTGCAATAATGTCCACAGTGGCAGGCACAATAGTGTATTTGATCAGCCAGTTCCCATGGTGTGATTCCGGCAAAGGCCTAGGGTGTCTGAGTCTCTCAAGGATACAACCTTTTAGTAAATCCCCTTTAAGCTTAAATAACTATGCCAGCTTTTGCATGCATTATACCACCCTAAACTTAAGCGTAAAACAAACATTTACCTAGCTGTGAGTCATCAGCCTGGGCTTGGCTCACCTTGGTCCATCGCACGCTTGCACTTGGCTGCTAGGTTGGCTGAGGTGATCTTGGAGGATGTTAGCTGAATGGCTCATGCCAATCTGTGTGGTCAATCACCCTCTAAGAGATGAGCTTAAGCTTGATCATCAGGCTTATTCCCAAAGAGAGGGTTAGACAGCTTCTCTGTCTCCCTGTAGATATGTATAAGAACCCAACTGCTGACCTTTTGTTTTAGCACTGGGTCGGGGGTAGGGGACATTGTTGTTGCTGCATGATTAATTCTACTGTCCTGGATGATGCAATACATAATAAGACACAAGTCCTGAGAGATATAATACATATTATATATACATACACATGTATATAAACTTTTGTAGATAAACACATTTGAGAAACTGCTGATGGTGCTTAGTGTTTGCGTGCCCTTTATGAATTTTGATAATAGAACACAGGAGTCTTGATTCAAGGGTTTCAGCCAGACACTTAGGCATCTAACTGAAGATTGCCTTTCAAAGCCTCTCTTGTATCTGGTTCTATCCAGGAGCTGATCTACTTCCCACTACTATGACAAATACTGAAGGTAATCCAGTTATTTATCTTGGCTCACAGTTTTAGGAGTTCTAGTCCATGATCAGAAGGACACATTGCTTTTAGGCCACTGGTAGGCATGTAAGATGGCAATAACAGAGTAAGCAAATTAAACCATGCACTTCACGGCTTGGGATAAAAAGAATACACCGGGTCCTTAATACCCTTCCAGGGAATGTACCCAATAACCCAGCATCTTCTAGCCCCCATTTCTTAAAATTTCTACCACTTCCTAATAGCACCACTCTGAGTGACAAGCTTTTGACCCATGGACCTTTGAGTGACATTGTAGGTCATAGGTCCAAACTATAGTAGTCCATATGGTCAAATTCAGGCCAATGGAATGAAGCACAGATTTATGTGTAACCACCATATTGTTTAGTGGTATCTAACCCACCTTGCCCAGCCTGAGAAACATAAGAGCTGGGTACCATCTTGGAACATATGAGTTGAGGTTGCCAGTCTTGGATCAGTGCTCTGGGTTTGGATGCATGAAAGAGAAATGAACTCCACCCTGCACTTTACTTCTGTTCTTTAGGGACACTTTGTTACGGTAGCCTAGGGCATCATCTGACTAATAGCGTACTATACCCTTCCCTGAGACATTCACGATGCTCTGTAAACACACTAAAGTTTCTGAGGTATCGTTCAGGAAAGGAGACCACTGATGGGATCTCCCCCTACCCCGTGTGTGTGTGTGTGTGTGTGTGTGTGTGTGTGTGTGACATTTCTCGATATACACTATACACTTTGCAAGTATTCCTCACAGATACATCTCTAACATACATTTTCTCTTTGGGAGGTGCTAGAATAGACATCCTGATGGCAGGGGATGGGTGGGGGAGGAGGAACTGTCAAGTATTCATCAAGGGGCTTGACACTACCCACCGTCACCCAACTCAGTTCCAACTGTTTTCTTCTTGGAAAAACTTCTGGAGAGTAGAAAAAGCGGGAGGCTGACAATAAGGCTGGTAGACTTGAATCAAGATTCCTGTGAGCTTTCACCTCACCCTTAATCCCTCCAGTCTTCTGCTCCCTCATTTGCAAAGTGAACACAAACATAGATTTCTTTTGTTTCCATCTTGCCCGTGAAGGTGGCTAAAAGAGTAAGAACCGAACAGATAACTACAACCTGAACGACGACCCCAAGAGAAACGGACAGATGAGCCACTCAGCGGTGCCCAGCCCAAATTGTTGGCTCACAGAGTCATGGGCCAGCATAAGACTTGTTGTTTCAAACCAGTTTGGGGGTTGGGATGATGACTGTGTGGTTAAGAGCACTCGGTTTATTGTCTTCTTCTTCCTG